>NC_052088.1:10469274-10769274 GCF_015852505.1 Tachyglossus aculeatus | reverse complement strand
GTATTATTAGCAGATAATTTTCCCAGTGTCAAAATCCAATAAACAGCTGCATTTAACAAAAAGGCAAACAGGATGTTGGAATGAACTGGAAGATGAAACAATATTATAGGAAGCGCTGTTCTGACTATATAAGGCCTAGAGGGAAATCTCACTTAAATTCTGTTTTATTAGCCTAGAAAAAAAGGCTGACAGCAAACCCAAGGCCTGTGTCTCATATACAGCACCGATTCTGTTGAAAAATGTATTATTATTATTATTATTTTTTTTTGCAGAAGTATCTGGGTGTTGTGCTGGAGTGGATTCCTGGGTTGTAGGCTCCCTGCCACTTAATCAGTCAATCAATCAATAATATTTCTTGGGATCCTTTTGGGTGCAGGGAAGTGCACTAAGCACACAGGTGAGAACAACAGTTTTGAGACTTGCCCGTTGTCAAGGAGCTCACAATCTAACAAGGGAGACGGACATTAAACGAATCCACAGATAGGAGAAAGAAGGAAATAGAGGGTGAAGATTCATTCATTCATTCAATCAATCGTATTTATTGAGTGCTTACTGTGTGCAGAGCACTGGACTATCTATACCTAAGGGCTCTGTGGTGGGTTGGGCCCAAGCACTTTAAAAAGTAGTGATGTGTCTTTAAACATAAGACTGTCATCTTACCCGCTACTCATGGTTGATTAGTCCCCGGTTCGTAGATTGTGCCAAGTTTAAAAGGTAGATTAAAAATCGAGAGTTAAACTTTAGATTTCCACCAGTCCAACAGTGGTATTTATTGAGCACTTACGAGTGCTCAGTAAGTGAATCCGCTTTAATTCTATTTGTTCTGATGATTTTGACACCTGTCTATAAGTTTTGTTTTGTTGTCTGTCTCCCCCTTCTAGACTGTGAGCCCGTTGTCGGGTAGGGAGCGTCTCTATATCAATCAATCAATCGTATTAATTGAGCGCTTACTGTGTGCAGAGCACTGTACTAAGCGTTTGGGAAGTACAAGTTGGCAACATATAGAGACAGTCCCTACCCAACAGTGGGCTCTATATGTTGCCGACTTGTACTTCCCAGGTGCTTAGTACAGTGCTCTGCACACAGTAAGTGCTCAATAAATACGATTGAATGAATGAATGAATGAAAGGAGGAAAAAGACTATAAGCCCATTGTGGGCAGGGATTGTCTCTCTTTATTGTTGAACTGTACTTTCCAAGCGCTTAGTACAGTGCTCTGTACACAGTAAGCGCTCAATAAATCCGACTGAATGAATGAGATAGGGCAGACATATTAGGGAACGTAAGATATGTGCCCATGTGCCTGGGAGGATGTGAGTTCCCGGGTGCTCAAGTTGGCACGAAGGCGTTGAAGTGGCAGTGGGGGATGAAACCTGAGGAAATTCAAAATTAAGTGGGAGGGACCTCTGGACAAGATGTGATTTCTGGAAGGTTTGGAAGATGGGAAGAGCTGTGGTCTAGACTGTGAGCCCACTGTTGGGTAGGGACCGTCTTTATATGTAGCCAACTTGTATTTCCCAAGCGCTTAGTACAGTGCTCTGCACACAGTAAGCGCTCAATAAATACGATTGATTGATTGATTGGTCTGTCGGTTTTGCAGGGGGAGGGAGTTCCAAGCAGAGGGGTAGACGTGAGCAAGGAGTTGGCAGCGGGAGAGGCGGAGCAAAGCCTGCCTGGCATGTAGTAAATGCTTCACAAATGCCGTAATTATTATTAATTATTATCATTATTCTCTGTGCCTGTTACCTCATCTGCAAAATGGGGAATAAGACTGTGAACCCCTTGTGGGACAGGGACTGTATCCAACCTGTTACCTTTTTACCTACCTCAGCCTATAATACAGAGCCTGACACACAGTAAGAACTTAATAAACACCCTAAAAAACCCCCAAAATACGAGAGACAATAAAAGCCTTAGCATTCTGGCTCTCTCCCCACCTGGTCTTCCGCACCCAGGGACGCGCTGGGGATCATCCGTGAACAGGGCTGTTCCGATTCCCTGGGCCCAAAGGGTTGTGAAACCGAGGAAAGAGTCAGAAAGGCGAAGGGGAGATTGGCCGGCTTCCATCGGTTTTCAGCCCGCTCGGTGATCCGGTCTGTTAGCAGAGGAGAACGGAGAGGGATTGGAGTTGAAGTTTGTGATTTCAGTCAAATTAGGGAGCCCTGCTCTGGTTTCAGGGAGCTGATCTCATTAGCCTGGGCGCAACCACGGGCTGGGCCTGGTTTCAGCAGCCGGGAGGGCCGAGCTGCCTGCGCCACTGCTGTAGGCCCTCAGCCCGCTTCCCCTCAGGCCGTGCCGGGTGCATGATGGCTTCTGTTAATAGTAATAATAGTAATAATGATGGTATTTGTTAAGCGCATCCGAGGCAATCCGGTTGTCCCATGTGGGGCTCCCAGTCTTCATCCCCGTTTTTCCAATCAGTTCAATCAATCAATCGCATCTATTTATTTATTACTCTATTTATTTATTTATTTATTTTACTTGTACATGTCTATTCTATTTATTTTATTTTGTTAGTATGTTTGGTTTTGTTCTCTGTCTCCCCCTTTTAGACTGTGAGCCCACTATCGGGTAGGGACTGTCTCTATATGTTGCCAAATTGTACTTCCCAAGCGCTTAGTACGGTGCTCTGCACACAGTAAGCGCTCAATAAATGCGATTGATGATGATGATGGAGAAACCCGAGGCCGGCAGGGAGACGGAGCGACAGTTTTGGCTTTTCGGTTCAGTCAGGAAGACGTCCTGCAGAATCGCAAAACCAAGACGGCCTTCCCCTCAGGCCGTGCCGGGTGCATGATGGCTTCTGTTAATAGTAATAATAGTAATAATGATGGTATTTGTTAAGCGCATCCGAGGCAATCCGGTTGTCCCACGTGGGGCTCCCAGTCTTCATCCCCGTTTTTTCAATCAGTTCAATCAATCAATCGCATCAATTTATTTATTACTCTATTTATTTATTTATTTTACTTGTACATATCTATTCTATCTATTTTATTTTGTTAGTATGTTTGGTTTTGTTCTCTGTCTCCCCCTTTTAGACTGTGAGCCCACTATCGGGTAGGGACTGTCTCTATATGTTGCCAAATTGTACTTCCCAAGCGCCTAGTACAGTGTTCTGCACACAGTAAGCGCTCAATAAATACGATTGATGATGATGATGGAGAAACCCGAGGCCGGCAGGGAGACGGAGCGATAGTTTGGCTTTTCGGTTCAGTCAGGAAGACGTCCTGCAGAATCGCAAAACCAAGACCCGCCGGCACTGCTGTGGTGCGGGAATTGCACTCCTCACCATTGGCTTTAAAGCCTTCCGTCTTCTTGACACTTCTACCTCACCTTGCTACTCTCCTACTACAACCAGCCTGCACTTCGCTCCTCTAATGCCAACCTACTTACTGGGCTTCGATCTCATCTATCTCACCACTGGCCCTCCCTCACTTGCTGCCTCTGGCCCGAAACACCCTCCCTCCTCAAATCCAACTCTTCCCCCGCTTCAATCCCTTACTGAAGGCCCACCTCCTCCAAGAGGCCTTCCCAGACTAAGCCCCACTTTTCCTCATCTCCCACTCCCTTCTGCGTTGCCCTGACTTGCTCCCTTTTCTCTTCCCTGGTCCCGGCCTCAAAGCACTTATGGACATATCTAGACTGTGAGCCCGCTGCTGGGTGGGGACCGTCTCTATATGTTGCCAAATTGTACTTCCCAAGCGCTTAGTACAGTGCTCTGCACACAGTAAGCGCTCAATAAATACGACTGAATGAATGAGTGAATTTATTACTCTATTTATTTTACTTGTACATATTTATTCGATCTATTTTATTCTGTTAATATGTTTTGTTTTGTTCTCTGTCTCCCCCTTCTAGACTGTGAGCCCGCTGTTGGATAGGGACCGTCGCTATATGTTGTGAAATTGTACTTCCCAAGTGCTTAGTACAGTGCTCTGCACACAGTAAGTGCTCAATAAATATGACTGAATGAATGAATGAATTTATTACTCTATTTATTTTACTTGTACATATTTATTCGATCTATTTTATTCTGTTAATATGTTTTGTTTTGTTCTCTGTCTCCCCCTTCTAGACTGTGAGCCCGCTGTTGGGTAGGGACCGTCTCTAGATGTTGCCAAATTGTCCTTCCCAAGCGCTTAGTACAGTGCTCTGCACACAGTAAGCCCTCAATAAATACGACTGAATGAATGAATGAATTTATTACTCTATTTATTTCACTTGTACATATTTATTTGATCTATTTTATTCTGTTAATATGTTTTGTTTTGTTGTCTGTCTCCCCCTTCTAGACTGTGAGCCCGCTGTTGGGTAGGGACCATCTCTAGATGTTGCCAAATTGTACTTCCCAAGTGCTTAGTACAGTGCTCTGCACACAGTAAGCGCTCAATAAATATGATTGAAAGAACGAATCTGTAACTTAATTTATTTTTATTGATGTCCGCCTCCCCCGCTCTAGACTGTAAGCTCGTTGTGGGCAGGGAATGTCACCATTCATTGTTGTGTTATATTTTCCAAAGCACTTAGTACAGTGATCTGCACCCAGTAAGCGCTCAATGAATAAGAACAGTGTGGCTCATTGGAAAGAGCCCGGGCTTTGGAGTCAGAGGTCATGGGTTCAAATCCCAGCTCTGCCAATTGTCAGCTGTGTGACTTTGGGCAAGTCACTTAACTTCTCTGGGCCTCAGTTATCTCATCTGTAAAACGGGGATTAAGACTGTGAGCCCCAAGTGAGACAACCTGATCACCTTGTATCCTCCCCAGCGCTTAGAACAGTGCTTTGCACATAGTAAGCGCTTAACAAATGCCATCATTATGATTATTATTAATAAGATCGAATGAATGAATAAATTGAGGTAATGGTTTTGGAAGGGCTTTGGAGAATAAAAGGGCTATGCAAATGCAAGGTAATGTATGCTCTCACAGCATTATTAAGGTCACATCTCCTCCAAGAGGGCTTCCCTGATTAAGCCCTGGTGCCCCCGGCCTGACCTTCCATGCACCTCAATTTGTGACCTTGGGACACTTGATGTTCTTTCCACAAGCAACCCCACAGCACTTCCGTACATATCTTTCAATTACATCTTATAAATTACTTATTTATTCTTATTAGTCTGTCTCCCCTTCTAGACTGTAAGCTCGTTACGGGTGGGGAAACTGCCTGCTAATTCTGTTGTACTGTACTCTCCCAAGCGCTTAGTGCAATGCTCTGCCCGGAGTAAGCGCTCAGTAAATACTATTGAATGACTGATTAAAGCAGTACATCCATAAGAAGGAATTCCCATTCCCAACTTGTTGGTTACCTAGCAGGCTACACTACTTGTGAGAAGCAGCAGAAGAAGCAGGAGAAGCAGCATGGCTCAGTGGAAAGAGCACGGGTTTTGGAGTCAGAGGTCTTGGGTTCAAATCCCAGCTCTGTCAATTGTCAGCTGTGTGACTTTGGGCAAGTCACTTAACTTCTCTGTGCCTCAGTTGCCTCATCTGTAAAATGGGGATTAAGACTGCGAGCCCCCCATGGGACAACCTGATCACCTTGTAACCTCCCCAGCGCTTAGAACAGTGCTTTGCACATAGTAAGCGCTTCATAAATGCCATTATTATTATTATTATTATTGTGAGCATTTCTTTACAGGGACTTGAGTTCAAGCGGCATTCATTCATTCAATCACATTTATTGAGCACTTACTGTGTGCAGAGCACTGTACTAAGCGCTTGGGAAGTCCAAGTTGGCAACGTATAGAGACGGTCCCTACCCAACAGCGGGCTCGCAGTCTAGAACGGGGAGACAGACAACAAGACAAAACACGTAGACAGGTGTCAAAATCATCAGAACAAACAATGCACACCAGTAACACAATAAATAAAATAGTAAATATGCACAAGTAAAACAAATAGAGTAATAAATCTGTACATGTACAAGTAAAACAAATAGAGTAATAAATCTGTACAAATATATACAAGTGCTTTGGGGAGGGGAAGGAGGTAGGGCGGGGGGGTGGGGAGGAGGAGAGAAAAAAGGCAGTTCCGCAGAGAATTGGCCATATAATGTGGCGGCACTTGAACCCCATCATTTCTTTCCTCCTGGATATGTGGGGAGGCCGGGGGATGACAGGTCCTGGTCCTTTAGAGAAGCAGCATGACCCAGTGAAAAAAGCCCGGGCTTGGGAATCAGAGGACCTGGGTTCTAATCCCAGCTCCGCCACTTGTCTGCTGTGTGATCTTGGGCAAGTCACTTCACTTCTCTGCACCTCAGTTACTCATCTGTAAAACGGGGATTAAGACTGTGAGCCCCATTTGGGCAGTGGACTGCGTCTGACCTGATTATCTTGTTTCCACCCCAGCGCTTAGTAAGCGCTTACCAAATACCACAAATACCACAATTAATATCTGTAATTGTAATCTGAGTTATTTCTGTTTAAGTAGGTCTCCCCCCACCAGACTGAAAGCTCGTTGCGGGCAGGGAATGGGTCTGTTACCTTGGAATATTGTACTCTCCCCAGCACTTAGTACAGGGCTCTGCACACAGGAAGCGCTCAATAAATACGATCGACTGACTCAGGGAGTTGAGTTTCCTTGGCTGCGGATCAGCTGAGGGCCTGGAGGGGCCTGGGCCCCTGGAGACCTGCTGCTTTACTGGTGACCCGGACCTGCTTGGGTGGTCCTGCTCTTGTCAGGCCGGGGTCAGGCCGCCCACCCTGCTGCTTGGTTTTCCGCCAAGGAGGGATTATCAGGTACCCCAGCTCTGCTGGGCTACATCGCTGTGACTTCATAATTAAAGACAACACTGCATACAAGTGTTCATTTCCCACTGCAAATGTCAGCAGACTGCAGGGCTGGGCCCTGAGTTATTTATGGGGGTGAGTTGCGGGGGGCTTGCCCTAAAATAGTTCCTCCGCCCTCAGAGGCCTGAGCTCCAGAAGCGATCGACTCTGGACTTTTAGACTGTGAGCCCACTGTTGGGTAGGGACTGTCTCTATATGCTGCCAACTTGCACTTCCCAAGTGATTAGTACAGTGCTCTGCACACAGTAAGCGCTCAATAAATATGACTGATTGATTGATTGATTGATTGGACCACCAACAGGGAAGCAGCAGGGCCCAGTGGACAGAGCACGGACCTAGGAGTGAGAGGGACTTGGGTTCTAATCCCAGTTCTGCCACTTGTCTGCTGTGGGATCCTGGGCAAGTCGCCTCACTTCTCTGGGCCTCGGTTCCCTCATTGGTAAAATGGTGATTAAGACTGTGAGCCCTCTGTGGGACAGGGACCGCGTCCAGTGCAATTATCTTGAATCTACCTCAGCTCCTAGTAAAGAGCCTGGCATATAGAAAGCGCTTCACAGATACCTCTGGAAACAAAACCAAATGGAGGAAAAACTGTGGCCCCCATACTGAGTTCTCTGGATGCAGTCTAGAGCAGGAAAGCCGTCTCTCACCATCAGTATCAAAAGCATTAATTGTGCACATTGAGTGTGGGCCGGGAACGAGTCTACCAACCCTGTTATTATATCTTGCCAACTTGTATATCTATATCTATATCTATCTATCTATATATCTATATATGTTGCCAACTTGTACTTCCCAAGCGCTTAGTACAATGCTCTGCACACAGTAAGCACTCAATAAATACGATTGATTGATTATATCTACTCTCTCAAGTGCTTAGTCTTGTACTCGGCACACGGTAGGCGCTTACTAAATACCATATGATTGACTGGCTGCAGAGCCCTGGATGAAGTTCTTGTGGGAGATACTGACACATGAAAAGATTCGATTCCTATCCTGGAGGATTTTCCAGTCCAATGGAGGAGCTTACAGATTAATAGGCTTTGTGCCTTTAGCCATTAGCGAGTGTCTCTTGAGAGACGTAACCACATCATCATCATCATCATCGTCATCAATCGTATTTATTGGGCGCTTACTGTGTGCAGAGCACTGTACTAAGCGCTTGGGAAGTACAAGGTGGCAACATCTAGAGATAGTCCCTACCCAACAGTGGGCTCACAGTCTAAAAGGGGGAGACAGAGAACAAAACCAAACATACTAACAAAATAAAATAAATAGAATAGATATGTACAAGTAAAATAAATAAATAAATAAAAAGACTAATAAATATGTACAAGCATATATACATATATATACATATATACATACATACATATATTACACATCCACTCTGCCACCAAGGTCACTGCTGGCTCCCAGGCTGAGGGGAGGGGAAAGCCTCCCTCTGTAGTCTGTAAGCTCTTTCTGGGCAAAGATCGTGTCTACTAACTTTGTTTTATATGGCATTTGTTAAGTGCTTACTATGTGCCAGGCATTGTACTAAGCACTGGGGTAGATATATGTTAATTAGGTTGGACATAGTCCCTTGCCCACATGGGACTCAGAGTCTTAATCCCCATTTTGCAGATGAGGTACCTGAGGGCCAGAGGAGTGAAGTGACTTGACCAAGGTCACACAGCGCAAGTGGCAGAGCCAGGATTAGAACCCAGGTCCTTTTGACTCCCAGGCTTGTGCTCTATCCATTAGGCCTCCCTGCTTCTATCCTATAATTCTGTTATATTGGACTCCCTCACGCACTTGGAGCGGTGTTCTGCACCTAGTAAATGTTCACTAAATACCACTGATTGATTGATTGATCGTCCCCATCTCCATCCCTCCCGTCTTACCTCCTTCCCTTCCCCACAGCACCTGTATACATGTATATATGTTTGTCCATATTTTGTTCCTCTATTTATTTATTTATTTTACTTGTACATATCGATTCTATTTATTTTATTTTGTTAATATGTTTGGTTTTGTTCTCTGTCTCCCCCTTCTAGACTGTGAGCCCGCTGTTGGGTAGGGACTGACTCTATATGTTGCCAACTTGGACTTCCCAAGCGCTTAGTACAGTGCTCTGCACACAGTAAGCACTCAATAAATAAGATTGATTGATTGATTGATTGATTGACTGAGAGCCAGAGAGGCTACAGCCTCGGGCCCACTGACTAGCAGGGCCCTGCCCTGCCGGAGGAGGCTGAATTTAGACTGTGAGCCCACTGTTGGGTAGGGACTGTCTCTATATGTTGCCAACTTGTACTTCCCAAGTGCTTAGTACAGTGCTCTGCACACAGTAAGCACTCAATAAATACAATTGATTGATTGATTGATTGATTTCACCTCTTGAGACCAGAGACCTTCTGGGCCCAGAGATGGCAGGGGCAAGAATATGTGGACTGGGGGTCCAGATTGATTGATTGATTGAGAGACAGAAAAGGAGACCGAAGCCCACATTACAGTGTGTGTGTGTGTGTGTGTGTGTGTGTGTGTGTGTGTGTGTGTGTGTGTGTGTGTGTGTGTGTGTGTGTGTGTGATTCTATATGGGCAAGTGTGAATTATACAGTTAGACTCCTCAAGGGTCTTCTTATCACCACTTCACAGAGTAGTGTAAGGATTAATTAGTTAAAATTTGTAGGCTCTTGGAAGATAGAAAGCACTATATAAGTGCTAAGTATTATGGTAAACATGAAGAGTGAAGTGTAAGTGATTTATTATCTCATCAGATCTTGGAAGTTTGCCTCTTCTCCCCCTCCTTCCCCTCTCCATCCCCCCCACCTTACCTCCTTCCCTTCCCCACAGCACCTGTATATATGTATATATGTTTGTACGTATTTATTACTCTGTTTATTTTACTTGTACCTATTTATTCTATTTATTTTATTCTGTTAATATGTTTTGTTTTGCTCTCTGTCTCCCCCTTCTAGACTACTGGGTAGGGACTGTCTCTATATGTTGCCAACTTGGACTTCCCAAGCGCTTAGTACAGTGCTCCGCACACAGTAAGCGCTCAATAAATATGATTGAATGAATGAATGAATGGGGTAAGCCCAATCTTGGAGCATGGAGCAGAGCTGCTCTACACTGCTGCCCCTCTCCCAACCCACCCTACCCACCCACACATGGAGAGACAACACGGTGTCTCCAGTGATTGCAACCAACCGGATTACCTTGTATCGACCCCAGCACTTAGAACAGTGCCTGGCACATAGTAAGCACTTTCACGAATACCATTATTATTATTATTATTATGGCTTAGTGGAAAGAACATGGGACTGAGAGTTGGGAGACCTGGGTTCTAGTCCCAGCCCTGCTGCTGACCTGTCGTGTGATCTTACTCAAACCACCGAGCCTCATTCTGTCTCCTTTTCCTCATCTGTAATATGGAGATGAGATATCTGTTCTTCCTACCTCTTAGATTGGTGAGTTCTGGGTGGAACAGGGACAGTAATAATAATAATAATAATAATAATAATAATAATAATAATAATGGTATTTGTTATGGGCTTACTACATGTCAAGCGCTATTCTAAGCGCTGGGGTTAGGTACAAACTAATCAGATTAATTTGCAGCGTGGCTCAGTGGAAAGAGCCCGGGCTTTGGAGTCAGAGGTCATGGGTTCAAACCCTGGCTCTGCCAATGGTCAGCTGTGTGCAAGTCATACACGGACCTGCTCCGTGGCCTTGGGCAAGTCACTTCACTTCTCTGGGCCTCAGTTACCTCATCTGTAAAATGGGGACTAAGCCTGTGAGCCCCCTGTGGGACAACTTGATCACCCTGTAACCTCCCCAGCGCTTAGAACAGTGCTTTGCACATAGGAAGCGCTTAATGAATGCCATTATTATTATTAGTATTATACAGTCCCGCATGGGGCTAACAGAACAGTCTTAATCCCCATTTTACAGATGAGGGAACTGAGGCACAGAGAAGTGAAGTGACTTGCCCAAGGCCACACAGCAGATCTGGCTTTCAATGTGCAGGATTACCAAGCAAATAGTGACAAACAATGAAGACTAAAGAAATTCCAATGTACTTTACTGCTGCAATTAAACATAGCTGTCCTTTGCCTCACTATTAAAATTCTTCCTACAACGCTCTCTGCCTTCCTGTTCAGCCCATCCAACCATCCCACTCTTCCAGACAACAAAACCAAACATACTAACAAAATAGACAGAGAGGACTCTGAGCCCCATGTGGGACAGGGACTGTGTCCAACCTGATTGACTCAGAATAATACTCTACTCTATTTATTTATTTATTTATTTATTTATTTACTCTATTTATTTATTTATTTTACTTGTACATATTTATTCTATTTATTTTATTCTGTTAATATGTTTTGTTCTCTGTCTCCCCCTTCTAGACTGTGAGCCCGCTGTTGGGTAGGGACCGTCTCTATATGTTGCCGACTTGTACTTCCCAAGCGCTTAGTACAGTGCTCTGCACACAGTAAGCGCTCAATAAATACGATTGATTGATTGTTCTAAGCGCTCAGAACCACCTCAGGGCTTAGAACAGTGCTTTATACATAGTAAATGGTTATCAAATAATAACAACGCTATTAAAAATGAAGGCGAAGTGACTAATGAATGCATTTGAGCACTTTTCTGGTGGCTTATTTTGGCTGTTTCCCACCTTGCTCCACTCCTGATTATCCAGACTGTGGATTTTCCATCCCCTGGCCTGCAATCAATCAATCGTATTTATTGAGCGCTTACTGTGTGCAGAGCACTGTACTAAGCGCTTGGGAAGTACAAGATGGCAACATATAGAGACAGTCCCTACCCAACAGTGGGCTCACAGTCTTCCTCCCTTTCCTGGAGTTACTTCTCAGATGGACATTTGACTTCCTATCAGAAGGGGAAAAGAGGCGATGTAGCTCAAAGGCATCTGATCTCTGGCTTGCTAGAAGTGCTGGTGGAAAGGTTTGGTAGGAGACGAGCTTGGAACTATTTCCTAGAGTGAGGTTTTGGGATTCTCTGGGAATTTAATTCATCTGAACTACCATCCCTCCCCCGCTAACTGGAAAACTGAATAAGGCCAGCCAGTAGATTTCCCCACTGGATTGTAAACTCCGTGGCCTAGTGGAAAGAGCACGTGCCTGGGAGCCAGGGGACCTGGGTTCCAATCCCAGCTCTGACACATATCTATTTTATGACCTCGGGCAAATCACTTAACTTCTCTGTGCCTCAGTTCCCTCAACTGCATAATGGGGATTCAATACCTGTTCTCTCTCTTAGCCTGTGGGCCCTAAGTGGGATCTGATGATCTTGTGTCTACCCAGTACTTAGTACAGCATTTGGCACAAAGAAAGCACTTAACAAATGCTAAATTATTATGTACGCTCATTATGGGCAGGGAACGTGTCTGCTATTCTGTTGTACGGTACTCTCCCAAGTGCTTAGTACAATGCTCTGCACATGGTAAACACTCAATAGATATGATTATCATTATTATTAGCATTATTATTATTAGCAGGGATCATAGTCACTCTACTGCACTCTTCTAAGCACTTAGTACAACGCTCTGCACACATTAAGTGCTGCTGTGGGCAGAGAACGTGTCTATCAAATCTGTTACATTGTACTCTCCCAAGTGCTTGGTACAGTGCTCTGCACACAGTAAGCGCTCAACAAATGCAACTGATTGAGTGATTGGTTGAAATTTCCATTTTTATTGGGTTTGGCTTGTCTACAGACTGCTTTCTTTAAGGCTTCTGCCTCAACTTGTACTTCCCAAGTGCTTAGTACAGTGCTCTGCACACAGTAAGCGCTCAATAAATACGATTGATTGATTGATTATGGCCCATTTAGAGAGCTATACTTTGGATCCAATCAATCAATAGCATTGATTGATAGCAGAATGATATACTATGCACCTGGGAGAGTATACCTTATGCACCTAGGAGAGTATACCTTCTGCCTAACCAGGGTTTGGTGAGTCTAGACTTTCTCCAGGCCCATATTTCTTGACTCCCCAGACACCAGAAATTCTCTGGGAGTGTTCTGATCCGGCCCGTGGGACAGACTCCTTTGAGAAAGATGCCCTGGAAGCAGCTAGGAAACTGGGGCCCTACAACAAGGAAAGAGGAAGTAGCCAGTCCAAATCACTACGCAAGCACCGCGGAGCTCTGGGGGGATTTTTAAGGCCCTTGTCCTTGTGGAATTAGAACTCAGAACTCTGTGGGATTCCGGGTGACAGAAAGCTTTTAAGAGGCATTGAAGTCTCCACTGGGTATTTAAAGCAACTGAGATAACAATCCTCTCTGGATAGCTGAAGGGGTGCGCAGGTGATGGATCCTCTCAGGAGGAACCCCAGGGGTCTTTGACCCTCATTAACTGTCCACCATCAGGAGCCCCTAATCCCACTCCCTGCTCTGCAGCGAGGCGAGGAGCAGAATGCTTTCTCAAACAAGGTTTTCTATCATCATCATCATCATCAATCGTATTTATTGAGCGCTTACCATGTGCAGAGCACTGTACTAAGTGCTTGGGAAGTACAAATTGGCAACATATAGAGACAATCCCTACCCAACAGTGCTGCCAATATACTCCTGCAGCAGCCTCAAAGAGAAAACAAGAGGGGAGGGAGGGAAACTTGATGCAAGCCTGGCCAGAGGGAGCCAGGGCCTTGGTGTAGATAAATGACCCCAGAGGTCACCGAGGGGAGGCCCTGTGCCCCCCACTTCTCCCAGCTGAGATAACTGGCTCGGTCCACTGGGCCCCTCCCCAGGTGGTGATGCCACCCCCAGAGGGGTCATTCCTGCAGTACGTCGACCCCCGCACTCACCCCTCAGGATTAGGGCTCACCGGCGATACGGTCCGCCTGCCAGGGACACGTCTATCGGGAGCGGTCACCTATGCTTTGGAAATCTGGAGGGGAAGAGAGACTTCACATCTCACTTTCTTCATCCCAAAGGTGGAAGTGGGGGCAGGAGGGTTCTCCACTCTCTTCCCAAGCCTCAGAACACGTATGTTTGTACATATTTATTACTCTATTTATTTATTTATTTTACTTGTACATATCTATTCTATTTATTTTATTTTGTTAGTATGTTTGGTTTTGTTCTCTGTCTCCCCATTTTAGACTGTGAGCCCACTGTTGGGTAGGGACTGTCTCTATATGTTGCCAACTTGTACTTCCCAAGCGCTTAGTACAGTGCTCTGCACACAGTAAGCGCTCAATAAATACGATTGATTGATTGATTGATTGATTGAGGACAAAGGAATTCTGGGGTGGGGTTCCCCACCCTTTTCCTCAGAGCCTTTAACCTTCCTCTCTCCCTGGCCTTCAGGGGAACTGGGTTTTAATGAATAATGTAAATGAGGAAAGCCACAATTGCCCAGATCTTATCCATTCCCTTTTTTCCCATTTCATTCTGAGGCGACCGAAGTTGAGATGCTTTTAAGTAAACTCTCTTTGATCCCTTTAAACGCCAGCTTTTCGGTCAGCCAAAGAGTATGTCATTTCAGCTGGTTTACATTTTTTCAGGTTGAGTTTACGGAAAGGAAAAACGATGAGCTAATTTTTACCAAGGTTTTCCTCTCTCTCTCTCCCACGAGTCCAGAAGATTTAGCCAGAAGTACGATAATTACTTCAGCTACATAGGCAGGCCTCTACCCTGACGTTTTCTCCCCCTAAAACAGTTTGAAGCTCCCCATGATCCTTAGAGAAAATGCATGTACTTCCAGTCACGCATCACATTTTTTAACATATTGTTTTACATTTTCTTCTTCCTCCTACCTGTAAACTCTTTTTTGTCTGCTTCCCAAGGATGTTCCGTGTACACAGTTAAAGATTGATTGATTGATTGACTGATTTGAAGCCTTACAGATAGAGGGAGTGGATGGGGGGCAACCTGATCACCTTGTAACCCACCAGCGCTTAGAACAGTGCTTTGCACATAGTAAGCGCTTAATAAATGCCATTATTATTATTATTATTATTATTATATGTTCCTTTCAGCAGGGGCAGGCGAGGGGGAGCGAGTCACGGAACAGAGATTAGTCATAGACTTGGGCCAGATAAGAGCTAATGAAACCAGCTTCTGATATCGACCCAATGCCAACTGATAACAGTAAGCCGCTAGGAAGTTAGGCAGTTAGACCATGCGAGAGGATTTGAGATGATGATGATGAAGATCACCAATGGAGGAAGATGGTGGTGTTATGCTAACTGAGTTCCAAGGCATCCTTCCCGAGAAGCATCTGAAAAGATCTGGGGCCTAAACTGGTGACCACACTTTAATCTAAGAGAAAACTGAGTCACAGGGGAGGTGAAATGACTCACCATAAGTGAGGCCATGATTCAGGGGCTGAGAACAGAGCCCCAAACCTCAGAAGTGACAGTATTTACTACTACTACTAATAACTGTGGTATCTGTTGAGGGTTTACTATGTGCCAGGCACTGTACTAGGCATTGGGGTGGATATAAGAGAAGCAACATGGCTCAGTGGAAAGAGCCCGGGCTTTGGAGTCAGAGGTCATGGGTTCAAATCCCGACTCCGCCACTTGTCAGCTGTGTAACTTTGGGCAAGTCGCTTCACTTCTCTGGGCCTCAGTTAACTCATCTGTAAAATGGGGATAAAGACTGTGAGCCCCACGTGGGACAACCTGATCACCTTGTAAGCTCCCCAGCGCTTAGAACAGTGCTTTGCACATAGTAAGTGCTTAATAAATGCCATCATTATTATTATTATAAGCAAACTGGGTTGGACACAGACCCACTCACTTGGGGCACACAGTCTCAATCGCCATTTTACAGATGAAGTAACTGAGTCACAAAGAAGTGAAGTGACTTACCCAAGGCCACACAGCAGGCAAGTGGCAGAGCCGGGATTAGAACCCATGACCTTATGACTCCTTATGACATCCACTATGTCATGCTGCTTCCCGGACACCTACTGGGAGCTAAGCACTGTATTAAGCGCTGGGAAAGAGTCATGGGTAGAATCAGACAGTCTCTGGGCTCTAAGAGACTACCAGTGTAAGAATAAAGAGGGGGAGAAAAGGGCAGCGAGAGACACATAAGAAAAGATGAAACAATAGAAGTACAAATACAACGTATGAGACAAGGATAATTGATAATGAGTTTCTGGCTTCTCTTGGTTCTGTCCAAACTTCAACAGTTACAGCTGCAGCTATAATTACAAGCTTCCCAGGGTTTTTCCAAGTTCTCAGGCCTCCAGTTGCGGGTTCATTTAGCAAAGTCCGTCTGCTGCCTCAAATTCTGGATCATAACTGCCCCCGTACAATCAACCATGCAGATGCTCCCGAACTCCCTGACTGCAAACGTTTTCCTCGTGCCCTTGTTACACTGGGAACGAGGGCCAGAGAGAGCGTATCTGTTAGGAGCTGCAGAGAAGCCTAGGACAGTCAGTTCTCCTCTTGATGTGGTAGTTGTTGTGTCCCTCTACACTGTAAGCTTGTTGTGGGAAGGGAACCTATCTCCCAACTCTGTTGTACTCTCCCAAGAGCTTCCTATCGTGTGCTGCACAGAGTAAGTGTTCAATAAATGCCACTGATGGAATGATTCTTGGTTGTTCAACTAGGATCAACCCTCTCGCCTTGACTGATGCCACCTGTGTGTGCACAACCATTTCCTCCTACACCAAAACTATTTACGCCAACAGAGAGATCGCTTTCTATCTGGAAAGATGCGTGTTGTAGAAAGGCTGTTCCCTAAATCTTCCATAGCGTCTTATTCAAATCGAGCAATGAAAAAAAAAATCACACCATAGAAGACTCTTTTGTACTTTGCGCCGTACTTTAGATCAAAGTCTTTCCTAGCCCCATTAAAGTTTCTCTTTGGCCAAGCTAACGTCTTGCAGATCTGAGGCGAGGGGACTGGACTCTGTTTGTGTCTGGATTAAAACCCTCAGGTTACTTTCTGATAGGAACAAGAGCTGAATCTGGGTTCCTGGCCCAAAGAGTCGTATCGCCTAAGCCAGTATTAAAGAATCCTGGTCCTGGCGGGGATGCAGAGAGATTTTCTAGCCCCGTCTGCTGCTCGCAGGCAAAATCTTTCCAGAAAGACATCTGGTCTACTTTCTATAGAAAAGTATAGTATAGTATAGACAAGTATCATCATCATCATCATCAATTGTATTTATTGAGTGCTTACTACGTGCAGAGCACTGTACTAAGCGCTTGGGAAGTACAAATTGGCAACACATAGAGACAGTCCCTACCCAACAGTGGGCTCACAGTCTAAAAGTATCACTTTCTCCCTCTCACAGACCCTAGGAATGAGGATCCTAGAGTCTCCTGGTTAACACGCTCAAACGCGGCCCAACTCGAAGTTCTTCCTGCAGCTATAGAATCCCTCTCTCTCCTGCCCGTTTCCCCTTGGTAATAGAAAGCAGCCCCACAGAGCCTTTCTTTGGAAGTCAGCGCAACACAGGAACTTTTTCGGTTCCCGAGTCCGGCCGGGAGAAGGGGCCCAGAAACTCTGAATCACCTCGATGGCTGTAACAGATGTGTACTCCTTGGGCTCACAGAAGCTCGGGGGCCGTCGGTCCATGGCTTTTCTGCTTCCCTTACCCACTTGCCTGCCCTCACCGAAGAGGAGACCCACGGTTCTTAGTGTGTTTGTGTGTGTGGGGTGCATGTACACACCCCGAATAGGCTCTGCTGATATGAGTGGACTGCCCCGGGAAATTAACACTGGGCGTGTTGGCTGCCTCGAGCCTAGCCACCCAAAGTTCCACTTGATTAACCGAGCTTTTGATTTTCCTATGGAAAACCACACTGTGGCCCACCAACTCATAGAAATAACCTAAAAGTCCTTCCTGTCACTCGGGGGAGAAAGCATCCAGGAATACTTGTTTGCAAAAACAAACCTGGGCCCTGCCTAGCCCCATCCAAGGGGCACTGGCATTTTGGTGAAAAATGATTCCATCATCTATGAGTGAGAGCTGGAGAATAATAATAATGATAATAATAATTGTGACATTTTTTAAGCACTTGAAAATAGGCCAGAGCACTACACTAAGCACTGAAGTAAATACAAGATACTAAGACCAGACCCAAGATCTTGTCCCGCAAGGAGTCTTCAATCTAAGAAGGGAAAGCGAGTATTAATTTCCCCATTTTACAGATGAAAAATCAGAAGTACAGAGGGGTTAAGTAACAGGCCTGAGGTCACAATCTGGATTTAGTGACTCAGACCTGTACTCTGACCACTAGGCCATGCTGCCTCTCTCGGGCAGGGAGAGCTTTTCTTTGTGAGCAAATGTTTCAAGAAACAAAGGAAGGGGAACAAACGGAAGCCGTTGCCAGGGAAGTCTGTCCTTGTCCAAATCCATAAGGCCCCCCTCAAAGCACTGAAAGCTCGGAGATGCTATCTTGGAGGGGATCCCAGGATAAACAAGCTAGTCTGAGTTGTTTCTGGAGAATGTGATTTCCCCCCTTGATTTGAGAAAGGAGGTTGGGGGGTCTTCCCGGACAACACAGATTCCTTTTGAAGAGAGCCAAAGACGCTCTTGTGCGTTTCCTGAGATAAATCAGAAGAGTGAATTCTTCTTCGGGGCTGAGTAAATATAGTGGGAAGTTTGAGTGTGGAATGGAAAAGTTGGAAAATAGAGACTAGGCTCTGAAGCCAAAGGGCAGAAATTGCCTCTCAACTCCAGAGAGGGTGCCTAATGTGGGACTGGGCATATAAACGCCAAGAGAAAAGCTGAAAGTCCACTTAAGACTGGTAACTGACAAATGGGACCTTAGACATAAGAACCACCAACATTTTGGAAGCCGTACATATCATACATTCAGGTATCAAGTTCACAAGTTAGGGGTTTTTTTCAGACTCTAAATCTGGGCTGCAAGTATATGGCCGCAGTGTCATGACAAAATAATAATCTAATAATAATATAATAATCTATAATAATCTAATAATAATATAATCTTTCATTTAGCAGCGTGGGAAGCAGCGTGACTCAGTGGAAAGAGCACGGGCTTGGGAGTCTGTGGTCATGAGTTCTAATCTCGCTCCACCACTTATCAGCTGTGTGACTTTGAGTAAGTCACTTCACTTCTCTGTGCCTCAGTTACCTCATCTACAAAATGGGGATTAAGACTGTGAACCCCATGTGGGACAATTTGATTACCTTGTATCTCCCCCAGTGCTTAGAACAGTGCTTGGCACATAGTAAGCACTTATACCAAAATTATTATTATTATTATTATTTAGGACCACAAGAAATGGTGACCTGGAAAGGTTTTCATCTTAGCCACGTTTTAGGAATCCCGAAAAGTATGGCTTTCTTCCAAAATGAAGTGCAGTGTCTCTTCACAAGCTGCTCACCTGAATTAACTCCTATTAGCCTACATTTAAGTCAACAGTCAAATGAGTGTTTGGGAGCTGGGATTATTCATCACAGAGAAGAGAAGAGTGAGGGGTTGAGGAGGGGGTGTTTACCCTAAAGAGGATGTGTCCTGTTGAGGACAGAAGAAGAGAAAATGGGTTTGGGCAGCAGGGTTATCAATCATCAATCAATCGTTTTAGGGTTTCAGGTTAGGGAAGGCAGAATTTCTTGACAGAGATGGCTGTAAAACTCTGTCCTTCCCAAGTACCTAGTTCAGTGTACTGCATCGTGGGTGCTCAATAAATACTCCTACTATGAACCACTCCTCGTACTACAAACATGATCACTATGCCTACTCTGATCACTGAGGGAGCCTGGAGAACCTTCTTCTTCTTTAGAGGAGTTTAAAAACAAACTAGGTATGAATTTAGTATGAGAATAGCTCTGCCTGAGGACAGGGGGATCGATTCAATCACCTTTCAAGGTTCCTTTCAAGCTTACCGATTGAAAATAGACTACATTTTCTAACTTTTTTCAAGTATTCTTCCCAGGACAGGATTGAAGATTTTCCTCAAGGTCGATCAATCAATCAACCAACCAACAGTACTTTTTGAACATCAGCTGTGTAAGTGTTTAACAAGTACTATAATGATAATAGCATGGAAATGCTGGTGGCAGTTGAGGGACTATAGATTTAGCAGGCCTCTCTCTAGACTGTAAGCTCTTGGTGGACAGGCGACATGTCTACTAACTCTGTTGTACTGCATTCTCCCAAGTGCTTAGGACCCTACTCTGCACACAGTAAGGGCTCAATAAATACGACTGGCTGACTGGCTGGCGTAGGAGACTGCATCAAACAAGTTGGTCAGGATTTACCAAGTCACAGTGGTTGTTTTCCCCGAATCCTACTCTCTTCACTCTCTAGACCCTTTCCAAACCAGAAGCCTTTCAGGAGACCTAAAGATATGCAGTATAGGGAGAAGTTCTAGGAGCTGACTTATACTGCGTTATCAACTTCTTAGGGTTGGTATGCTATGTTACTCTTTTTATTTTTATGGTACTTGGTGAGCCTTACTGTGTGCCAGGCACTTTACAAAGCAGTAGGGTAGATAATCATGTTGGACACTGTCCCTGTCCCACATGAGGCTCACATTCTTATACTCTCTAATGTTCCCTTGTATTTGTCCAGCACTTCCATATTAATTATCTCATTTTCCCCTTATGAAATCCCTGGGAGAAGCAGGGATTTTTATCCCCATTGGGCAGATGTGGAGACTGAAGCCGAAAGGAAAAGTGATTTGACAAAAGTGTCACACAGTAGGCCAGTGGCAGAGCTAGGATAAGGATCCCATGAAGCCTGTAGACCAGACAGGGATGAATGGCCACCACTTAGGATATGCAGAACCTCTGGGGAGAATCAAAGATGCAGAATAAATCTGTCTCTGTTCTGAGTGACTCAGGGGAAACTGGCCAAGTGCTCTTAAAAGATACCTTGAAATGGCAATTATTTTCTAAGGTCACCCTTCGTTGGGCAGAGAAAACTGAACACTGAAGAGGAAAGCATATAAAAATGTGAATCAAGAAATAGTGGGCTTCGAGAAATTGGATGAACATTTCTCAGCATTTCAAGGCTCTGATGTTGCATTCTGTTATTTGGGGACGACTAAATCCAAAGCAGGCCTGGAGGGATTTATTCGTGTTGTCCGGGATGATGTTTTGAAGTCGGCAGAGTTAGCAAAAGCTGGAAGATGCAAACATTTCAACTCTGCTGTTCTCAAAAGGAGCTAATAAGTGAAGCCGTTTTTTCTATCTACAAGTGAAGGGTGAAGTGGAAACCAAAATTGAAGAATTGAACTTGGATCACTATACACCATTTAGACCTGCAGTCCTACTATGTTGCAGACAAGAATCCCGCCCAGGCGAATGGCTGGCCAGAAAATTCCCAAGTTCCATACTGAATGCATTGGTGGATGGATATACAGTCCTACTATGTTACAGACAAGAATCCCGCCCAGGCGAATGGCTGGCCAGAAAATTCCCAAGTTCCATACTGAATGCATTGGTGGATGGATATATAGTGCCTGGTCTGACAATGGTCAGAGCGATGCTTAATGCCATATGGTACTCAACAGGGACAGAAAATGGAGATGCTAGAGAACAAAGAGCTCCAAAACCATGGGAAAATTGACTCAACTGCCGAGTCGAGGCTCCGCCACTAGTCTGTTGTGTGATCTCGGGCAAGTCGTAATCACCTTGTATCCCCCCAGCGCTTAGAACAGTGCTTTGCACATAGTAAGCACTTAGCAAATGCCATTATTATTATTATTCTAGACTGTGATCCCGTTGTTGGGTAGGGACCATCTCTACATGTTGCCGACTTGTACTTCCCAAGCGCTTAGTACAGTGCTCAGCACACAGTAGGTGCTCAATAAATACAATTGAATGAATGAATGAATGAATTATTGTATATTTTTTGGTGCCAGTAGAAATTGGCCTCAAAAAGCCTGGAAGTTGTTTTCTTACACATGGAGAAAAATGTGGATATTCGTTTGTGTTCTAGAGATTTTTATTTTGGTGTAAGGTAGGTAGTCTTCGAATCATTTACCTTATATCTACCCCAGCGCTTAGAACAGTGCTTGGCATATAGTAAGCGCTTAACAAATACCAACATTATTATTATTATTATTAAGTCACTTAACTTCTCTGTGCCTCAGTTATCTCATCTGCAAAATGGCATTAAGACTGTGCGCCCCATATGGCACAGGGACTGTGTTCAACCTGATTAGCTTGTATCTACTCCAGGGCTTAGAACAGTGCTTGACACAAACTAAGCACTTAACAGCTACCATTATTATTATTATTGTTTTCTCCCAGTCCCACACACTTCCCACCAGTCCTTTTGATCATTACCTTGGTCACCTCAGAATGCGGCCCCCTAAAACCTCCTCTCCTTGAACCCTAGAGATTACAAGTCTTTTCTGGAGAGAACACTGTCTGGTTTCCTCATGGTGAGCGGATTACTTCTCAGCCCAAGTGCTGTGTGGTTTTTTCTTGCCCCCAGCACTGCTTAGTTCTCGTTTCCTCTAAACATTTCATCTGGGTATGTTGAGTCTTCATCAGCTTGTTTATTGACTTTCCGGGTCTGCCTGTTCACGTTTGAGGAGCCTCCATTTATGACTCTTCAACTGTGTACTTTAGAGGATGTGGCTGCTGATTTCTTTTGGTGTTTATATGTTCGACTCATTTAAATACTCCCATTGCTCTGAACCCCCAGTCACATGAACGAAACACGAAGCCAACAGCCAGACTTCAGCTGCAGCCAGGATTCCCCTTGGAGGACAGGGGCAGAAGCCAGGTGGAGGTCACGGGCCCTTTGGGTCCAGAAGCACAGACCAACAGCCCTCGGCTGGTCCAGAGAAAAAGAATTCCAGACAAAGACCCTCTCTCTCCTCAGATAAAAGCCCTGGTCCAGCCTGGGTAAACCCCAGGATACACGTGGAGGTTGGCATACCTGGCATAGTATCCTCTGGCACAGATGCCAATTTAGTGCATGTTCAGCCTCTTGGATTTGGTCTCCTAATACTTCCTCTTGGCTGATGTTCCAGAGTGATGTGGCTCTCCCTGTCCCACTCTGCTTTGGTTATTTCTACGATGACACCCCTCTGGTCTGGAAATCTTCCATCCTCAAACCGCCAATCACTCTTCCCACCCTTCAAAGCCTTACTGAAGCCATAAGCCCCACTTTTCCTCCTCTCCCACTCCCCTCTGCGTTGCCCCAACTTGCTCCCTTTGCTCTCCCCCGCCTCCCAGCCCCACAGCACTTCAGTATAGATCAGTCATTTGATTTATCTGTATTGCTGTCTGTCTCCCCCTCTCTAGACTGTGAGCTCGTTGTGGGCAGGGATTGTCATTGTGTATTGTTCTTTCCCAAGTGTTTAGTACAGTGCACTGCACAGAGTGAGCACTTACTAAATGAGATTGAATGAATGAATAAGTTCCAGAGTTCACAAACTGAAGGGCGGAGAGCCGGTACTGTATTCCCATTTTAAAGATGAGGACAGTGGGATTCAGAAAGGTTAAGTGACTGTCCCAAGATCACACAGCCAGACTGTGGTAGAACTAAGGCAGAAACTTGGGTTTTGGGCTCCCAGGCTTTTGCTCTTTCCCTTAGGCCATCATCACTATCATTGGTATTTTTTGAGTGCTTACTTCCTGCAGAGCTCTGTACTAAGCACTTGGAAAAGTACAATTCAACCGAGTTGACAGACCCGTTCCTTGCCCACAAAGAGCTTTCAGTCTAGAGGGGCCATGCTTCCTAGGACACAAAATAGGATGTGGATGGTGACGGCAAAGCCCTGCCCGACCTCACAGGGCTATAAAGCAGCAACAGATGAATCTGGCTTTGCCTACCTCCTCCTCATTCTCCGCCTCACCCTTTTCCAAGATGGCAAAGCATTGAAAACCACATCTGGAGCTGTTGGCATACATGCTGTCTTGGACTTTTCTGCCCACAATTTCCAGTGGAAAATCTAGACACTGCTGTGGATTCCAGAGTCTTTGTGCTGCCGTCCAGAGGGTTACCAAGATGTGAATTTCTGTGGCCCACCTTAAGCAGTTGCAAAAATTCATCACAAAGGGAAAACCAGAGACCCATCCACTATAACAGGCTGGCGGGTGGGGAGAACATGGCTCTTTCATCCAGCCCCGAAGGATAACCGGCCAGAGTGGAGGGAGCCTGGGTCTCATCTGCCATGACTCCGGGATGTTTGCATGGGCTACTTGCCTTGCTCCCACTGGGTATAAATGAATATGAAGCCCATTTGTCATAACTAGGCATTTCTAGGTTAACTCCCTTAGGAACCCTCTGACCCCCGTAGCAGTTGCTTGGTCAATATTGCCCATCCCGATCCATCCCAGGACTAAACCTGGACCTAAGGAGGGCTGGAGACTTTAACGTTGCCTCCGTTCCGTGCCGTGTCATCCCAAACCACCCCGCCTCATCAGAATCTACTAGGCCTCCGGTCAGAGATTTCGACCAAGTTCAAACAAAAGGGAATCTTCCATTCCCCGGGTAGTTCAACGAGAGTGAGGGAAAAAAGCAGAGGCCCCTTCCTGGGCTTTGAATCGGATTCTTCTGTTGCTTGGCTTCCTTTGTCCTGCTGGAGAGAGAACTCTTCATCTGCTTTCCACAGCTTTGCTCACTGGCTGGCCCAGTCCTAAGATCCTTGACTCTGAGTCCCCTTTCCTACGCTTTCCCTTCTCTCTCGGATGAAGGTCTCAAGGTTACCGAAATATGAAGTGTTCTCCCTCCCTAGACTGCAAGCTCATCACAGATAGGGAACACGTCTGCTAACTCTGTTGTATTGCATTCTCCCAAGCGCTTAGTACAGTACTCTGCACATAAGTGCTCAATAAATACCATTGATTGTTTCTTCTCCTCCCTAACTCTCTTTTTCGCTACTTTCACCCCTCTTTCCCAACTCCAGCCATGCATGTGACACCCGGAGTGCCGGATTTCGGAACACCGTAACCGGGGCTGATCAGGAGAGGGGTGGGAGGCCCAGGGCCCCACTAGTTCTGAAACTTGGCTGCCCTGCCCCGTCTTCCACACAAATGAAGCAATCCGTCTTTGCTGGTGCTTTCCCAGCTCTGCAAAAAGTGTTTGAGTTGGGGCCAGCGAGTTGTCCTGATGACTTTACCGTGTGTGTGTGTGTGTGCGCGCGCGCGCGCGCACACACATGTGCACATCCTTCTCCTTAGGGAATGCCATTAATGGAAAGGAGAGCCCACATCAGGGACAGGCATAGGAGAGAACGAAAATATCCTCACTCTTCCCCTATGTTCCTCTCTACTTAGCTTCTCCCCTCCTCCCTCTCTCCTTTTTTGTTCAGTCAACCAAGTGTACATAAACAACACCCACTGAGAGCCGGGATTGTGTCTACAGTGTATGAAGAGGGGGTGTTTCATTCCCCCCTTGAGATCATGTCCTTGTGACCTAACTGGGAATCAGCCTAGCCTGGTGAAAAGAGCCCGGGCCTGAGAGTCGAAGGACACAGGTTCTAATCCCAGGCTTCGCCACGTACTTGCTGTGGGACCCTTGGGCAAATCACGTCAGTGCTCTGTGCCTCAGTTCCCTCATCTGCAGAGTTGGGATTCACTGCTCGTTCCCCCTCCTGCGTAATCTGTGAGCCCCAGGTGGGGCTTGATTATCCTGTGTCTACCCCAGTGTTTAGTACAGTGCCTGGCATATAGAAAGCGCTTACCAAATAGCACAATTAATATTATTATCATCACTGTGCTTTACCTCGGCTTAGCCAGGGAAGTGGCTTGAATGACGCAGTTCCTGGGGAGGAGAAGCGACCCCCGCATACCCTACTCCCCACAGCACAGAGGCTGTGGACTCTGACAAGACTCCTGAAGGGCAGTAGCCATAACAGCAGTATTGGTTTTGACTGAATGCCCAAGGGGGCAACAAGAACTCGGGAGAGAGCCGGGACTGTGTCTACAAGTGCTCAGTAAAGTGCTCTGCACTCAGTAAATGCTCAACAAATACCACTGATTGATTGATTGAGTGGAGAACACTGCTTCGGGTGCCTTTTGGGTGCAGAGCACTGTACTAAGTGCTTGAATGAGTATACCAGGAGGAAAAGAAAGATCTCTGCCCTTCAGGGCTTTCCAATCTATTTCTCTTCCCCTCTTGTCCCAGGACCAATTCATCTCTCTCTGTCTCTCATCCCCCACCAACTCCCTGTCCCTCTCTTACCTCCAGGGAGCTGCAGCGAACACTGCCTTTGGGCAGCATGATGAAGCCGCTGGCTCCAAGGTGGGTTCTGCCTCCTTTGCCAAGCTGCACCAGGCTGTGCCAATGGACCTTCCCGCAGCTGGCCAGGGTTGGATAGGACTGAGACCTTGCCTGTCCATCTTGCTGCTTGGAGCCTTGACCTACGGGAGAGGGAAGGGGGAGACAGGGACAGGGCAACGGGGGCTTGCTGTCAGCTCTCGGCAAACCCCCGTTACTGCCCCAGCCAGAAGTATCTGCTATGTTGTTATACTGTGCTTTCCCGGGTGCTTAACACAATGCTAAGCGTGCCCTCAATAAATACAATCGGCTGACTGCACGATAAGCCCATCCTAGGCTTCTCTGAGAACGAAGTGAATTTCCTGAGTGTCTCATCGTCCGGGTCTGCGTGGGTTAAGTACGCATAAAGTCAGGTTGGAACATTTTCCCAGAATCCACATTTTCCAAAAATCACTGATGACAGTCAGCTGATAAATAGCCACCTGTGCCAGAACCTTATTTGGGTCAGCTAATTTATGTCAGCTGTCTGCCCTATTAAGATGGGCATTTGGGGGCTTCTCCTCATGGATGCCCTGTAGGGTGTAGGGGTATGGCTTCACCCCTAATTCTACAGAAGATGTCTTCTATGTAGTAGACTCCAAACTGACAGCTAGTGAAAAAGTTCTTATTTCAGCCACGTCTTTTTATGTATCCCCAAGAAGTGAGTGAGATTTACATATTTCTTTCAAAAGCTCCCCAAGCCCAGACCACAAAACTCTTCGGTGCGGTAGTGACCCTGAATATGCCTGTAGTCGTGTACATAGTTTCCCGGTATTAAACAGGTGGCACTAATGAAATCTGCCTCGTTTGCCGGCAAACGCTGGGGGAATTTCCTACCTCCCGGCTCTTTTCGCTACAATTTAGCTTGGAAAGAATGAAAAGGATTAGGCTGAGTGTATGGAGAGGGGGTGTTTCTTTCCCCCCTTGAGATCATGTCCTTGTGACCTAACTGGGAATCAGCCTAGCCTGGTGAAAAGAGCCCGGGCCTGAGAGTCGAAGGACACAGGTTCTAATCCCAGGCTTCGCCATGTACTTGCTGTGGGACCCTTGGGCAAATCACTTCACTGCTCTGTGCCTCAGTTCCCTCATCTGCAGAATTGGGATTCACTGCTTGTTCCCCCTCCTGCGTAATCTGTGCGCCCCAGGTGGGGCTTGATTATCCTGTGTCTACCCCAGTGTTTAGTACAGTGCCTGGCATATAGAAAGCGCTTACCAAATAGCACAATTAATCTTATCATCATCACTGTGTTTTACCTCGGCTTAGCCAGGGAAGTGGCTTGAATGATGCAGTTCCTGGGGAGGAGAAGCGACCCCCGCGTACCCTACTCCCCACAGTACAGAGGCTGTGGACTCTGACAAGACTCCTGAAGGGCAGTAGCCATAACAGCAGTATTGGTTTTGATTGAATGCCCAAGGGGGCAACAAGAACTCGGGAGAGTACTGAACATAGACATGACCCATTCCCTGCCTTCAAAGGAACTTACACTCCGTCCCCAGTTTTGGCACCCCCTTCATGACGGGTCTTGGGGTGGCAAAGAGACATAAGGCCTGGCTGGTAGTGGCGAGTGGACTCTGCGTGGTGCTCTGGGGCAGGGCAGCGCCGATGCTAGCTTGGGGCTTGAATTAGTTTTGCCCTGGAAATAGCAGGTCAATAAAGATATTCTCCATAAGAGAACTCTCTTTCAAGCAATATCTCCAGCTCCGCACAGACACTGCCACTGGGTTTGTGCAGCACTCGTCTCGAACTAGAGGCCCGGGGTTAGGTGCCCGTGAGACAGATTGTCCTGCAGCAGCACCAACTAAGCTTACTTTGGTAGCCTGGGGATCAGGTGGCTCCCTTTCTCCGGTCACTGGTCACACCCGCACCCCTCCGCCTGCTCTCCGATTCTGAAAGGAGGGGGTTTTCTCACACCTCCGAAAGCCACAATGCTCCGCAAGGCATAAACACTAGGAAAAATGAAAGCAATTTTGTAATGTAAATGACACGGAGAAGATAAAATGAAATTTTCTTAACTTCTGTCGATTTGTACTGTATTTACTGGGACCCTTTAGCACTAAACCAGTTAGTTTAAAATTACATTTTAAAACAAACAAAACAAATACATTTTTCTTTCTCTCCCTTTCCTCCTATTGCTTCTCCTCATTCCCACTTTCTCTGCCCCCTCTTTCCAACCCTCCCTTTTGACTTCTCCCCCCCACCCCCCAACGGCTCCTTTGTCCCCTTTCCAGTAGATTTTATGCCAATGATCTTACAGCAAGATCAGCGACGTTTCTTAAAATAATTTTTTTCCCTATCTCCCAGCACAGTCATGTTGTAAAAATGACTACCCACAACCTTCCCCAAACCAGACGGTACGGAAAAGAAAAATAAACATTGAAAGCAAAATTTTAATGCCTACTCAGCATTTTGGGATTTTGTTTACATATCAAGCAAGAGCATTTTAAAAAATATAATGAAAGATTCTTAACACAAAATCTAAAGCCTGAATCAGAGTGACTGATTAACCACTATCTACCAAGTGCCTGAAATGGTTGTTCAGTACAAAGCCATACCCAACAACTACAGGCTGAAGATTACGACTGGCTCGTGAAGTTGGGGGAAACTTTGCCCTCGTGTTTGAAAATGACAAGAAAATGGGAATGAGGAAAGACCCTCCAGTGGCCTATGGGAAATGATGCTGATGATCTCGGGCTCAGGGGCCTTGATGGAGGAGACAGTAACCTGAGTAAAATCTGACCCGACTTCAGACGCTCAACTTCTTTGGGACAACCCTGGGAGAAGGGCTTGGGAGGGGATATTTGGAGAAGCGGGGACTGGTACCTTTATTAACTAATGTTTTGGGGGGACCACGTGGAGAATGGAGAATGTACTACCGCCTCAAAGTGGAATAGGGGGGCTTGTGGGAAAACAGTGAGGTGAAAGAAGCAGTTTCAGGAAGTGCATGCTCTTGGTGACCGTGGCCCACAGAGCCTCTAGCTCGGTCTTCTTGGCACAAGCATCCCCGGGGGCCAAACGTTTCCTCATGGATTTGGGGGAGCTGAGAGTTGAGGGTGGCCCAGGCTAGGAGTTGTGACATAGCCCTAAGAGAGCTGGACACATCTCCCCCTACAACCCCTTGCCCAGATCCTGGAATCTGACTGGTACCTCCGCCGCCTCCCGTCATCCTTTAGCTGCTCCCATCAGTATCCCACGCTCCAAACCTTTCCCTGCACCTTCTGAGTCCATCCTATAACGCCCCTTTACATTCCTCCCTGCTCTTGTGCATGGACTGCCACCACTGCCACTGCATTCAGGAATAACCTCTTTCAGGTCTGAGCCTCAGCTATGTCTATCCCCACTGGGGAAGGTATATCTGGGCTCCCACAGTCCCTGAAGAAACCCAAGACAACACAAACCCTACCAATCCCTCCCCTCCCTCTCCCTGACGGGAACACTGCCTCCAACTGCAAAGCTAAGCTGGATATGAGCACGGTCTCTGAGTCAGGGTGCAGTCTTAACCATTCAGCTCATGCCATCAACCTCTGGTTCATCTAGGGAAGGAGAGGGAGGAGGGCTTACTATTCAGTTTTGGTGGTGCTGAGCCCCCCGAGGAGAGTTGCATCCCTTTCTGATATCTGTCTCCTCCCCCTCCACCCCAATCCTAGCCTCAGGTGAAGATGAGAGAAGGGCACTGGCAGAGAGGTCTGAGGGTAGGAAGAGGGGCACATGAAACTAAAAGGATCACTGTGAAGAAGGGGAAATTGGAGGAAGAGGGTACAGGTGAAGTCTCACCTCAATAAAACATATCATGTGTTGGGGAGGGGAGGGGGTGATGGACAGATTTTGAATTCAGGTGGAAAAGTCCGGTTCTGACTCCTATGGGTGGAATGAAAACCCTTGTCGACGTGGCTGCTAGTGACTGTTTGCTCCCTTTGAATTTTACAAGAATCTGAGTCAGTCGCCAGTAGTCTGGTTTGTTGGCAATTGCAGAATCCAACAGACGACGGACTTGTGAGGTGAAAGAGAGGGCCAGGCCTGCCTCCAGGATTCACTGTGAACTTCCTACCCAGAATAAAATTCCCCAGCTGCCCTGCAGCTGAGGAACAAGGGCACAAGTGGGGACCCCTATGCTTTAGACAGATGGCCCGGCCAAAGGCCAGCAGCCACACAAACGTCGACGCTCATCAGGCACTCGGGGTTGAAACCGGATTCTCCATCGTGGTTTAAGGATAAGAAGGTCTGGGGAGCGCCTGGCCGGGGGGGGGGTGGGGGTGGCAGGAAACGAACGAGGGGAGAGTGACGTGACTGGATGCCCAGGGCTCCAGCCTCCCACCTGAGGGCAGTTTCCTGTTTTCCGGTGGCACGAGGCATTCTACCTCCACGGCCCCCACACGCCGGTGGATTTCGGATCGCAGTAGGGGTCCTCGTCGGGGTAATTTATGGGCACTGAATCCTGCGAGTAATACCGGAGCCGGGCAAGCAGCTTCTTCACTATGGTAGGATGCTCTCTCGACAGATCGTGCCTTTCCTCAGGATCCCGATCGATGTCGAACAGCCACAGAGTCTTGGTCGGAGGGTCAGGTGACTCGATCCTGGAGACATTGAGCAAAGATGGTGGTGGGAACCAGTTGCCACAGCCTGGGGGAGAAACAGGAAATAAGGTAACGTGTGGGGCTCTGCTCCGGGGGACCCTATCAATCGATCAATCAATCAATCAATTGTATTTATTGAGCGCTTACTGTGTGCAGAGAACTATACTAAGTGCTTGGGAAGTACAAATTGGCAACATATAGAGACAGTCCCTACCCAACAGTGGGCTCACAGTCTAAAAGGGGGAGACAGAGAACAAAACCAAACACACTAAAAAAATAAAATAAATAGAATAGATATGTACAAGTAAAATAAATAAATAAAGAGTAATGAATATGTACAAACACATATACATATACACAGGTGCTGTGGGGAAGGGAAGGAGGTAAGATGGGGGGATGGAGAGGGGGACGAGGGGGAGAGAAAGGAAGGGGCTCAGTCTGGGAAGCCGAGCGGCCACGTTTCATTTTAGAAGTCACATTCTGTAAATGAAATGACTTCTCCTCCTTTCCTCGAGGCCTAACTTCCAATTCCCCTAGGCCTTGAAGACTGATTAAAAACAGGGTCATCACCCTACCCCTCCAGAAACTGGTCACCCCGGGTGCCCTGCTCACTTTATAAATTTTCCTCCCCGGGTCCAAACCTGTGGGACGGCCTGGGAATCAGCAAGAGTGGATGCTGTGTAAATTGGAACAGGTTGAAAATGAAAAATACAAAGAAGAAAATAAAACCCCCTAAGGAAGGGCACCCTGGTATGCCACCCAGCATGTGGGGTCATAAAAGGTTTTTAAGACAGTTTTATCTGTCTGGGGCAGTCCAGTTGCTTGGGAGCGGAGAGTGATGGAGGGCTTGGTGGTGGAGAGAAGGAAAGGGAGAAAGCCACGGGAGGGTGGCAAGGCAGAAGCAGGAGAAGTGACAGTTTGGGAGTATGGAAGAACCATGAAAACTGCCCAGCAAGTTTATGAGGTGTGATTGGTACAAAAATACAATCATTTCCCTACCTGGGTATCCAGTGAGCAGTTTCCAATTTCCGTGTCGAATTGCAGCATGGATAGATGTATTGAAAATGGAATAGTCCTGAGGAAAGGAAGCATCCTTTGAGGGAGTCACTTTATTCCTTTGACCTGAAAAGAGCATGAAAGGAGTGGGCTGTTATGGTTCCATAGTAATATATCAGCACTTCTCGTTTGCCTTTCAAAACAGCAGCCTTTATTCCATGCTGAAGTGCAGACGTGTATCCTGCCACAGAAATGAATGTTCTATTACCTTCAGAGAGAGTGCTCCAGTTACATTAAATGTCTTTCACAAACCACCAGAAATAAAGGATATCCAGAAGAGCACAGGCTGCGACTCACGCCTTCAAATCCCCCTACTCTCTGCCTTCGGACCGCAGCCCGTCCTGTTAGCCTTCTACGAAAACACGCCGCTCTCTTTCTTGGCATTTTCTGGTTAGAAACAAAATGTCTGGCCGGGCTCTCTGATCTCTTCATTGATTCTGGTCTTTTGGGCGAAATTCTCAGAAACGGAGGCCTTGCTGGGCTTGTAGTGATCATGATACACTTTGCTGATGGCATTTATGGAATGGTGGTGCAAAAAAGGGGCAGGCAACAATGGCCGTGCAAATCCCTGACTGTTTCTTCACTACGCTGGGTGAGGAAATAAGTTGATTACTACCCTATGTGTCAAATCTGCATTTATGGGTCTGTGGGGTTGTCCTCAGGGAGGATGGAACCCAGAGAGCAATGGGAATAGGCCTGGTAATCTTCTCTGCCCATGTTTCCACTGGCTGCTTGACTTATGCTTGGATTCACTGCACCCTTGGGATGGCCCTGACTGCCTGCTGGCTCAGTTCTTTAAAGGCTCCACTCAGAACTCGACCCAAAGTCCACATCTGCCTTTCCACTTTTCAATCACAGATCAATAGCTCTAAGCTCATTCTTTACAATTTTTGTTAGGAGCCAAGCCACCAAGCCAAACGTTAGCCGGGAATTTCATACTACAGGGTTCAGAAACCCTAACTAGAAATATGGAGCACGGTTGCATTGGTATCTGCCCATTTTTCCGTAACTGACCCTCTTACATTGTTGTCATCATCATCATCAGTGGTATTTACTGAGCCCTTACTGTTTCCAGAGCGCCGCATTGAGTGCTTGGGAGCGCATAATACAACAGAGTTGGCAGGCACATACCTGGCCCATAAGGAGTTTACAGTCTAGAGGTGGAGAGATGGACATTAATATGAATACGCAATTTACAATATACAATTTCAGGGAAGAAGAATGAAGCATAGTTGCTAAATTATTTGGTGGGAGGGGATGCATAGGTCACAGAGTTCTTTTTAGACCAGTAAAAAAACAATGGCCTACAAGATCAACACTGAAGAATGATCCAATAAACAGCTGTGGTTCCAAACTGCTAACTCTTAACCATCCAACATCTTTAAAACTCAGAGAAGAAATGTTTCTTACTGGTGACGCCATGTTTGTTTGGGTATGTTTTGGTTCAGGGTAAATAGATGCTTCTGACGCCTGAGGTGTGGGTGGATATCTATCAAGGGAAGTGTGCTTTTAATGTACATACTGTGGAAAAAAATGTAAACAGCCATTATTTGTTTCAAATTAGTTTGTATACAGCTTTGAGACCGAGGATGTTTGCTTCATGACATGAGACCATGTTTTGTGAAGATGTAAACTAAAAGATGAAATGTTAGTCAATTTAGTTCTGCTCGCATTGAATCACATTTTGGCCTGAAACAAATATACATCTGGAAAATAAAATGCCAGGGAAGTAAGTCCAAGTCTTAACCATATATGACCCTGGTTGCTACCTAAGCCTCATCTGCTTTATCCCCACACTGTAGCCAAATAATAATAATGATGTCATTTATTAAGCAATTTTACAGATGAGGTAGCAGAGGTACAGAGAAGTTAGGTGACTTGCCCAAAGTCACACAGCTGACAATTGGCGGAGCTGAGATTTGAACCCATGACCTCTGACTCCAAAGCCCGGGCTCTTTCCACTGAGCCACGCTGCTTCTCGTGGCTCACTGGAATGCTGAACAAATACAGTCATAGAACCAAAGTCATTCCTTGATAGACACTGTGCTCCATGACTACCCTAAATAGATCCAAGGATTCTGTCATTGGGGGTCCACCCAGGAATCATACTATGCCAAAGTGAATTTTTCAGTCTGAAGCTTCATCTTAGCCATGATGGCTCCTCCTCCCTGACTCCATATTGGGCGAGATGGATGTTTTAGGTGAGTGGGTTGTGTGGATACAACAAACCACTTGAAGGCCCTGTCATCAGCCCTGCCTCAGATTCCACCCCAAAGACTGCTGTCAGGACCTCGATCTTATCACGTGTGGGCACCCTAGGCCTCTTTCTGTCCCATATTTGGCACTACACCCCATTTCTGGTGTAGATGGCCTTAAGACGATCAGGTCAGGAAGAGTAGGGGAGGGGACCGCTACCAACAACCCCTGGCATCGGCTGTCAAACATTTTTGCCCGATGCCAATCAGGGACACATACAAAATAACTGAAACCACAGCCCTGCTGCCTTATCTCCACTGGCCAACCTACAATTCCTCAAGCCTCAGTAGCTACAAACCACCCCACGCCCCCCAGTTTCCCATTCCACTTTTCCTGGTTTGTAACCAAGATGGGGAATCCTAAACAGCAGCCGATATTTACTCAGATTCTTTCCATTTTTTTTCCACCGACCGTGCGATTCGCCTATTGCAGATCCAATATTTCTGTCCCACGGGCTCACCCACCCCTGCATCACCCATCCTCTGGGCCAACTGCTCAGCCACCAACTGCACTGGCCTGTCACAGGCAGCAAAGGCCGACGGCCCGGCACGGGCTCTGCAGGAGTAGCAGCTGGAGGAAGCGCATTTGCATTCTCAGAAGACCAGCACAAGTGCTACTATTTGACTGAGATCTGCTAAAGGACGTTGGGTAAAGGACATAATCTCTAAGTACAGCATGAATTCAAAAAGGCTGGGTTATCTTTCTATTGTGAAAACCACGGCATGAGAAGTTCCCGGCGGTTAGGCTGTTTCCTCTGACCCCCACTCCCCACCCCCAGCCTTTTAAGGGAAAATGAGAAGATAAAGACATGATTAGCCCAACATTCACTATCGCACTGGATGAACATCCTCTGGGAAAGGGGAACAGCTGGATATGTTCTTCGAAGTAAAACCCTGACATATACTGACATTGTCTATATTAAATTACTTTCAGCCTTACCTTCTCTAGGATGAATAATCCAGTTTCCTTTAACCTTTTCCTCCTTATCTCCTGGTGGGTAGGGAGCAAGTCAACCAACTCTGTTGTATTGTACTCTTCCAAGCCCTTAGTACAATGCTTCGCACACGGTAAGCGCTCAATTACTACCACTGACTGATTGATAGGGCTTACTCCCTGGAGTTATAACCGTTGTTGTGGTTCTCACATAATACTCCCGATTTTTACTACAATAATTACGGTATGTGTTAAGTGCTTACTATATGCCAGGCACTGTACTAAGCGCTGGGATACATACAAGCAAATCAGGTTGAACACAGTCCCTATTCATTCATTAATTCATTCATTCAATCGTACTTATTGAAGGCTTACTGTGTGCAGAGCACTGTACTAAGCGCTTGGAAAGTACAATTTGGAAACAAATAGAGACAATCCCTACCCAACAATGGGCTCACAGGCTAGAAGAGGGGAGACAGACAACCAAACCAAACCAAACAAGTAGACGGGCATCAGTAGCACCAATATAAATCAATAGAATTATAGATATATACACATCATTAATAGAATAAATATGTACATATATACCCAAGTGCTGTGGGGCAGGGAGGGGGGTAGAGCAGAGGAGCGATGGAGAGGGGAGGAGGAGCAGAGGAAAAGGGGGTCTGTCCCCTGTCCCAGGTGGGGCTCAGTCTCAATTCCCATTTTATGGATGAGCTAACTGAGGCAGAGAGAAGGTAGAGTGACTTGCCTAAGGTCACACAGCAAAGTGGCGGAGCCGTGATTAGAACCCATAACCTTCTGACTCAAAGGCCCATGCTGTAGCCACTACACCATGCTGTCTCCCTAAAAATGACTCACACTTACTACTCCTATTTATGGAGAGAGTCCCCAGAGTGGTACAACTTGAAGGAGAAGGAAGGGAGGATGAAGAGGAGGTGTGGCCTCTCTCATTTCTTTTGCTCCCACAGCTGTTTGGGCAGGGTGGACTGGAGAGCTGGCACTAACCCACTTGGGTTTAGCTGCTGCTGTGAGGCGAGCTGGAAGCTGGCATGCCAAAACGCTGGCCCAACCCCTAATTCGCTCCCCCATCCCTCAACATCTGCTGGTCTTGTTCTTCCTCCCACCTCCCCACTCATCTCTGGACAGTTCGGTTCGGGTCTGCCCTGAATCCATGGATTCCCTGGCTTGGCGCCTGCTTCCCTGGGTCCAAGGAGGAAAACACAGTCTTTTAATAATAATAATAATAATAATGATGGCATTTATTAAGTGCTTACTATGTGCAAAGCACTGTTCTAGGTGCTGGGGAGGTTAAAAGGTGATCAGGTTGTTCCACGGGGGGCTCACAGTCTTAATCCCCATCTCACAGATGAGGGAACTGAGGCCCAGAGAAGTTAAGTGACTTGCCCAAAGTCACACTTGCCTCTGTCCCTTGGTATTTGGGCCTCTCCCTTTACTCTTTCCACCCTCCTCTCTCCTGGTGTCTCTCTTTTCTCTGAGTCTCTGTCTTTCTAATTTCCAGGTCTGTTACCTGGCTGCGTCTACTAGCTTTGGGAGTGTTCCTTTCTGGCTGTGTCTCTTTCCCGGGATGAGACTTAGATTTGCTAAAGCCGGCATATTTGGGTGTTGGAGAAACGGTACCGCAGTCTATCACAATTCAATTCTTGGTCATGATCTTCGGTGTCCAGGTCCAGGGCTGCAGACTATTTTCAGGAGCAGAGGCCGTGATATACCCAAGTCAGCTTTTTTGGAGTCAAAATGTGGGGAAAATGGACAATCACTCATCTTAAGTCGACTAATGCTCCTTAAATGGGTGTCCCAAGCACCCTGGAAGATTTTCTGAAAATAAGCCTGGAGTGTGACACCAGGATAGTAAACTAGGAAAGTCATTATTGCAGGGGCCTACAGAGGGTGAGGGGGTAGGGGAGTAGAGGGAGAATTCATTCGTTCATTGAATCATATTTATTGAGCGCTTACTGAGCACTGTACTAAGCACTTGGGAGAGTACGGTAAAATACAGCCTCTAGACTGTAAGTTCGTAGTGGGCAGGGAATGTGCCTGTTATTTGTACTCTCCCAAGCGCTTAGTACAGTGCTCTGCACACAGTAAGTATTCAATAAATACTCTTGATTAACTGACTCCAGAGGATGTGGCTGAATAAACACAGTAATAATGATAATTGTGGTATTTGCTAAGCACTTACTATATGCCAGGCACTGTATTAAGTGCTGGGGTAGATACAAATTAATCAGGTTGGACACAGTCCCTGTCCCACTCAGGACTCACAGTCTCAATCCCCATTTTACAGACGAGGTCACTGAGGCCCAGAGAAGTGAAGTGACTTGCCCAGGGTCACACAACAGACAAGTGGCAGAGCTGGGATTAGAACCCACAACCTTCTGACTTCCAAGCCCATGTTCTATCCATTAGGCCAAGCTGCTTCTCTGGGATATTAGTCTCACGGTGGTAAATCTAGTTCACAGTACTCTCTCTGTGTCTACTAGCGCGAAAGGACTAGCCTAGTGGTATCAGTTCATCATCAATCGTATTTATTGAGCGCTTACTGTGTGCAGAGCACCGTACTAAGCGCTTGGGAAGTACAAGTTAATCGGGCCATAGTATTTACTGAGCAACTCCGGTGTGCAGAGCCCTGCACTAAGAGCTTGGGAGCGTGTACAAGAGAATTAGAAAACGTGATCCCTGCCCGGAGTTTACAATCTAATAACAGTAATAACAACAATAATAATAATGATAGTATTTGTTAAGCGCTTAGTATATGTCAAGCACTGTCCTGGATAGCAATACAAGATAGATACAACTTGGGAACTTGTACTTCCCACGCGCTTAGTACAGTGCTCTGCACACAGTAAGCGCTCAATAAATACGATTGAATGAATTGATACAAGATAACCAGATTGGATACAGTCCCTGTCCCCACATGGGGCTGGCAATCTAAGCGGGAGTGAGAACAGCCCTTTAATCCCCATTTTACAAATGTGGAAACGGAGGCGATGAGAAGTGAAGTGACTTGCTCAAGGTCACTCAGCAATGCAAGTGGCAGAGCTGGGATTAGAAGCCCGGTCCTCTGATGTCCAAGCCTTTGTCTTTCCACTAGACCACGCTACTTCTCTGGGGAAATGGGGGAGGACGGACTTCAGAACGCTGCCGATGAACGGAAGGATTTTCTGATTACATTTTCCAGCCCTGTTTGGTGGAGAGAAGGAAGAGGATGGGCTTTGGGGTCAAACAAATGGGAGCCCTGGCCACTAAGGACTGCAGTTGTATGGCCAATCCCTTCTAGCAGAGGTCACCAGGCCCTCATCCCTAAGTTCTGCCCCTGCCTTGGCTCAAGCAAAGCATTCAACTCCTTCCCAGCAAATATTACTGTATTCAGTTGGAGAATTCTGCAGAGTTTCTGAAGTATCTAACCACAGCACTGGATTCCACTCCATCCTGTGGGAGTTCATTTCTCAGAATGACTATATCCTGGATGAAACACTATTTGCTTTTGTGTCGTCCACATGCATTTGCCAATAGCCAGGCTTCTTGTTCCCAGCACGCCGGTCCCGTTAAGAAAAAGTCCCAGAATCAAATGCTACTTTGCATATCTTGGGGGGGAAGGAGAGGGCAGGAGGGGCACAATTTGCACACTGAGGCCCTGATTCCAGGAATGCGAAATGCCTAAAGAAGCCCGCAGGGCTGTTTCATGAATGGGAGGGAAGTTCAACTTTTCCCTCAAGAATGGTAGGAACTAATTGGTCTGCCAGCTGAACTGGGGCCTGAAGATGCCAAGTGGGCTCCTGGTAACTGAGGCAGGGCCAAGCGGGGGGTGGATCGGAGCCCAAGGTTGCTCCCCACTGGACCTGAGCATTCAAAGGGAAAGTGCAAAGAGTCCGCGGCCCTGCAAACCAGCACAAAAAATTCCAGCAGTCAATGCACGGGGGGGAGTAACCTTTCACTCCCCCACTGGAAGCCAGCCAGGCTGATCAGAAGGAAAACTGGTGTCGAGGTGGGGCAGAACCCCATGCTCATGGGGCTTGGCGTGGATTGAGGCAGGACTGTTGCCCGGTGAGACTCAGCCTGCCCCCAGCCGAAAAAGAAGATAGAGGGGAAGAGGCGGAAGAAAGAGCAGGTTGGCAGGTGGAACTCCTTCCTCTGTACCTAGTAAGCGCTTAGCAAATACCACAATTATTATCATGAAACCTCAAATGTGAAATATTACCATGAGGCACCGTCAGCGTGTGCACACATCATACAGAGGAGCGATGGCCCACCTTACTTTCCAACAGGAAACAGAAAGAAAAGGACAGATTTCAGCAGATGCAGAAAGAAGCCTTTGGTATAACACCGCGAATAAAACTGGCGACTTGAGCTACATTTGCAGAAGTTTCATTCGAGAAGAAAATGAAATGCGGCCTCCAATGCGATCAATCTTCCCTCCTTCCCTTCCCCACAGCACCTGTATATATGTATATATGTTTGTACATATTTATTACTCTATTTATTTTACTTGTACATATCTGTTCTATTTATTTTATTTTGTTAATATGTTTGGTTTTGTTCTCTGTCTCCCCCTTCTAGACTGTGAGCCCACTGTTGGGTAGGGACTGTCTCTATATGTTGCCAACTTGTACTTCCCAAGCGCTTAGTACAGTGCTCTGCACACAGTAAGCACTCAATAAATACGATTGATTGATTGACTGATTGATTCCAGAGAAGAACAGATTCGACAAGACTTTTCTCGTCGTCATACCAGTGATGAAGATGTCAGTGAACCTTCCACTGAGATTTAATTTCACAACAGACCAAGGCAATACAAAGTTACAGTATTCACTGCATTTCCATTCTTTTGGACCGTCTCTCTCCTTAAATATACGTTCTTCTAGTAATTGGTAGAGTCCCTCAGCTCTGAGCTATAAATAGGTACCATGTGTATGAAAGAAAAAGAAAACTAACTGAAAATATTCATCCTCAGCCTGTGATTAAGATGACGAGAACGAACCACACCGAGGAGCCTTTTGTCTGGCTGGAGATCAAAGAGCAAACCGCTTTTCCCAACATGGCATTTAGTGAAATCCCAACCGCAAGCCCTCTCTGGTCCCTTCCTGTATTCCTGGGCTGTGCGGTCTCAAATTCCAGTGTGCAGGCAACCCAGTTCTGGACTCGGAGAGCAATTTTGGAGGAGGATGAAAAAATGCTAATTTAATACTTAATTTGGAAAGGGAGCCCTGCCCAAGGAATGAGCCTACAATGGTTGTCAGATGGGCCCGGCCTCCGTGAGTCGCCACCCGAAAAGTCCTGAGAGAACCCGCCTGGGAGAAGAACGGGCAGGGCCTGGGTTATGTGGCGAGCCTCTGGCTGATGGATGAGCGTCAGACACGTAAAACCCAGGAGCTAACTTAACATTTCATGGTCAGGGAGGGTGGCCGACCCAGTGAGACTGGAGCGGGGCTTCAAGTGGGAGGGATGAGGAAAAAGCTAAAGACAGAGAAATCAGCCTAGGGCCAGACAGAGCAGAGGAGTAGGTGGCAAGGATTGGTCTCTCTCTGTCTCTCTCCTCTCCTCTGCTTCCCTCCCTGTGCCCTCTCTCTCTTGCATTTCTCTTGCTCACTCTGTCCCGGCTGCACTCACTCCCACTTCTGGCCAGCATCTCTGCTTTCCCCATCCCATGGGCCTCACCCACCTCGGCCATCCTGCCCTCTATCTCACCTATAGGCCAGAGATGTCCCCTCCCTGTCTGCCCCAGGACACCCAACCAGCTCAACAAGCTTCTGCAAGGCCCTGCTGAGAGCTCAAGGTCCTGCTGAGAGCTCACCTCCTCCAGGAGGCCTTCCCAGACTGAGTCCCTTCCTTCCTCTCCCCCTCGTCCTCCTCTCCACCCCCCCCATCTTACCTCCTTCCCTTCCCCACAGCACCTGTATATATGTATATATGTTTGTGCATATTTATTACTCTATTTATTTATTTATTTACTTTCATTTATTTATTTATTTATTTATTTATTTTACTTGTACACATCTATTCTATTTATTTTATTTTGTTAGTATGTTTGGTTTTGTTCTCTGTCTCCCCCTTTTAGACTTGAGCCCACTGTTGGGTAGGGACTGTCTCTATATGTTGCCAATTTGTACTTCCCAAGCGCTTAGTACAGTGCTCTGCACATAGTAAGCGCTCAATAAATACGATTGATGATAATCCTGGACAGGCCTGACACCTCATCACCTCCCCATTCCTTCATTCTTTCATTCAAACGCATTTATTGAGCGCTTACTGTGCGCAGAGCACCGTACTGAGCACTTGGGAGAGTACAATGTAACAGTGATAATAATAATAATGGTATTTGTTAAGCACTTACTATGTGCAAAGCACTGTTCTAAGCGCTGGGGAGGTTATAAGGCGATCAGGTTGTCCCACAGGGGGCTCACAGTTTTAATCCCCATTTGACAGATGAGGTAACTGAGGCTCAGAGAAGTTAAGTGACTTGCCCAAGGTCACAGAGCAGGCAGACACGTCCCCTGCCCACCATGAGCTGACAGTCCATCCTCAAATCGGCCTTGATCCGGCCTACTGCACCTGGGCTGCCACTTCTGCTCAGGCCTTGGTTCTCTGGGCTGCTTTAGGCTCTGGTTCAGAAGACCCCTGAAAAGAGGCTTGGGAAGCAGCGTGGCTCAGTGGAAAGAGCACGGGCTTTGGAGTCAGAGGTCATGGGTTCGAATCCCAGCTCTGCCACATGTCTGCTGTGTGACCTTGGGCAAGTCACTTCACTTCTCTGAGCCTCAGTTCCCTCATCTGTAAAATGGGGATTAAGACTGTGAGCCCCACGTGGGACAACTTGATCACCTTGTATCTCCCCCCAGCGCTTAGAACAGTGCTCTGCACATAGTAAGCGCTTAACAAATGCCATCATGAAAAAAAAAAGAGATGGACACGCTGGTCCCCTGGCCCCAGAGCCGTCTCCGTGGCTGGGAGGAAGCCCTTTGGCAAACAGCGAGGCTTAGTGGAAAGAGCACAGGCTTGGGAGTCAGAGGTCGTGGGTTCTAATCCTCGTTCCGCCACTGATGAGCTGTGTGACCTTGGGCAGGTCACTTGACTTCTCTGGGCCTCAGTTCCCTCATCTGTAACATGGGGATTAAGACTGTGAACCCCACGTGGGACAACCTGATCACCTTGTATCCACCCCAGTGCTTAGAACAGTGCTCAGCGCATAACAGTAATAATAATAATGATGGTATTTGTTAAGCACTTACTACGTGCAAAGCCCTGTTCTAAGCGCTGGGGAGGTTGCAAGGTGATCAGGTTGTCCCACGGGGGGCTCACAGTCTTCATCCCCATTTTCCAGATGAGGTCACTGAGGCCCAGAGAAGTGAAGTGACTTGCCCAAAGTCACACAGCTGACAATTAGATGCCATGATCTCTGACTCCCAAGCCCGGGGCTCTTTCCACTGAGCCACGCACATAGTATACCACCACTACTACTACTTGCTGGAGGAAAAAGGTCATTCTACACTGCAGTGCGCTCATTCTCCCTAGACTTGGCTGAGCCGTTTGCAGCTGCCCAGCTGAAACTCAAGAAGCTGAAAAGTTTCGTAATTGGAAAAGTCACCAGAATCCCGTCTGGAATGGATTCAGAACTGAATCCCTCTTTCTAGCGGAAAGTGGAAACCCATCTGAGAAGCAGCGTGGCTCAGTGGAAAGAGCCCGGGCTCTGGAGTCAGAGGTCATGGGTTCAAATCCCAGCTCCACCAATTATCAGCTTGTGACTTTGTGTCACTTAACTTCTCTGGGTCTCAGTTCCCTCATCTGTAAAATGGGGATTAAGACTGTGAGCCCCCCGTGGGACAACCTGATCACCTTGTAACCTCCCCAGCGCTTAGAACGGTTCTTGGCACATAGTAAGTGCTTAATAAATGCCATCATTATTATTTTATTATTATTATTTCTAATCCCAGCTCTACCACTTGCCTGCTGTGTGACCTTGGGTTAGTCACTTCACTTCTCCATGCTTCAGTCACCTCATCTATAAAATGGGGATTTAGACTGTGAACCCCATGCGGGACAGGGTGTGTGTCCAACCCGATTTACTTGAATTCATTCATTCATTCATTCAATCATATTTATTGAGCGCTTACTGTGTGCACAGCACTGTACTAAGCTCTTGGGAAGTACAAGTTGGCAACATCTAGAGACGGTCCCTACCCAACAGAGGGCTCACAGTCTTGAATCTCCCCAGCGCTTAATACAGTGCCTTGCACATAGTAAATGCTTAACGAATACCACAGTTATTATTAGGGGGCTCCAACTAGGTCATCGTTCACCCACATTTTGTAAAAACAAACACTACTTCCCTTCAGGCCAGTCCTAAAAAAAAAAAAGCAACGGGAACAGAGGTGAGGACAAGGGTGGGGAGAAGGGAAACTTCAGAAACCCTAATCACTTCCATGAACCACTAGGGTTTCTAAAATGGCACTTATTAAGTACCTCCTATAGGCCAAGTACTATGGCAATCAATAAATCAGTCATATTTATTGAACGCTGTGTGCACAGCACTGTACTACGGACTCGGGACAGTACGCTATAATAATATAACAGAGTTGGTAGACACGTTCCCTGCCCATGACGAGCTTACAGTCTGGTGGGAGGTGGGGCAGACATTAATATAAATAAATGGCAGATTTATATGTAAGTGGCAGAAATGGGATAATCAGATTGGTCCGAGTCCCTGTCCCTTAGGAGGTTCGGGGTAAAGAGGCGGGATGGCAGTTATCCTAGCCTCATTTTCTGGGTGAGGAAACGCAGGCACAGAGGTTTTTAAGAGACTAACTCAAGGTCACCCGGCAGGCCAGTGACAGAGTAGGACTAGAACCTAGAACCCCCTTCCAGATGGGCAGAGCCATCGGGTACTTTCGTGCCAATCTAGGCCTCATATTGCTAAATGTCTCAGGGATTCCCTCGAGGCTGAAGAGAAACTCCACGTTCTAGGAATCAGGGAATCTCCGAGCTTCCTGTGGCCTCCCACTATACTTTATTAGCTTCCGCAGCTGGAACCAACTTGTACTTCCCAAGCGCTTAGTCCGGTGCTCTGCACACAGTAAGCACTCAATAAATACGACTGAATGAATGAATGAACCAGAAATGTTCCCTTGGCACTGGGCACCCCACCCACACTTGGGCTTTCAGCAAGTGTGGAGGGTGGGTGGGGGTCACGGTTTCCCACCTACAAGGGGAAAGCGGCCTCTTTCCGTCAGGCTCTCTGTGGGTACCAACCCCGGCCAAATCACGCGGTCTCACTATCTCGACGACCCCCTCCGCCACACCCGTTGCTCTCTGCAGGGCCGGTCAACGCGTGCCAGTTGTCGCGGCTTTGCACGGAGTAAAGCGCCAATGGTGGAAGGAAGTGACCAAATGGTATTTTCCATCTAATCGGGTCTCCTTCTTCGGAGGAAGAAACGGACTTGTGGCGATGATGGCACACGTTCCCTGGCAGAGTGGAGGACATTTTACCAGTAGGCTGGGGAGGCTCAATCCTACATGGGTTCTGACTGAGTCTACCACTGGCACCACCCAAACCGGGATTTGGATCTGGGAGGAAGATTGAGGGCATCCACCCCTAGTTTGAGGGCAGGGACTTTGTCATCTATTTTTCTCATACTGTCCCAAATGGAGCTCAATAAAAACCACTTGTTGATTGATCCTTTGGACTGCAAACTCGTGGGTGGGGAATATGTCTACTAACTCTGTTCTACTCTCCTAAGTGCTTAGTACAGCGCTCTGCACACGGTAAGTGCTCAATGGGAAGTGGCACGACCTAGTGGAAAGAGCACAGGCCTAAGAGTCACAGGTCCTGGGTTCGAATCCCAGCTCCGCCATTTGTCCGCTGTGTGACCTTAGGCAAGTCGCTTAACATCACAGTGCTTCGGTTACCACATCTGTAAAACGGGGATTAAGACTGTGAGCCCCATGTGGGACAGCGACTGCATCCACCCATGATTGGCTTGTATCTACCCCAGCACTTAACAGTGCCTGGTATATAGTTAGCACTTAATAAATGTCATTGATAAATAAATAAATTCTGATGAGGAGGAGGAGGAGGATGATGATGACTGCTGCTCAACTGTGAGAGTTCCTTGTAGTTACCATATCTGGCAATCACAGCTTCTGTTGCCCATGGGAAAGGCCAGGGAAGTGACCTCAGCTGAAGGTCTGGAAACCTCCAGTGCGAGGACACGCGTTTCCGCTGAAGTGTATTTTTCACTATGTGTTTTGGCTAGAACACATTGGCGGAAGTAGGGAACCTTTGGACAACATGTAACTGACTGGATACAGCTTGATGCAGTGTTGGGAGAAATGTTTCTATGTGGGCTCACCAGGTCAAACACACGGTGAGATCCCTAACGCAAAGCGGGGTTCCGCAAGGACGCAACCCCCTGTTGTTCCCGGAAAACTGGGTGTTGAATCCCATGGTATTTATGTTTGATATGGACCGACCCTGGAAGTGACTGCAGAAATGGCCGCAGGGAATCCAGCCAACACTCGTGGCCGTGGGGCCAAGGATAGGAAGGAACACTGAAATCTGCAGATAGTCCGGTTGTAAAGCATAACCTCCCTTTGACCTTCCCCACCCCATTCAATAGCTGCTAAATCCCATGTACCTTTATTTTCTTTGGTTTCCCCCACAAAACTAAAGGTGGTAGGGAAGCACCATGGTCTAGAGGAAAGAGCATGGGCCTAGGAGTCGGAGGTCCTGGGTTCTAATCTTGACTCCATCACTTGCCTCCTTTGTGACACTGGGCAACTCACTTCATATGCCTGTAACTCAATTACTTCATCTTTAATATGGGGATCAAGACTGTAGGGCCCATGTGGGACAGGGACTGTGTCCAGCCCATTTACCTTGAATCAATCAATCAATCGTATTTATTGAGCGCTTACTGTGTGCACAGCACTGTACTAAGTGCTTGGGAAGTACAAGTTGGCAACATACAGAGACAGCCCCTACCCACAGTGGGCTCACAGTCTAGAAGAATCTACCCCCAACACTTAGTACACTGCTACATTGCCTGGCACATGGTAAGCGCTTAACAAGTACCCTAAAAAAAAATTGTAGCGAGTAGGGAAATGGTTAAAAGATAAAGACAGGAGGGATCATAGTCCACCACAGGATAATTCAAATTAACTGGGAGCTGACTGCAGGAAATAATTCTTTCAATTTGTTTTAGTTTTTCCAAAGTTTTAGGTTTTTTTTTTTAGTTTTTCCAAAGTTATGTCACAACAATTATCTCATTTTATCCTCACACATCCTCGTGAGGTACTCAGGGAGAAGAAAGTATCATTCTCTTCATTTGACTGATGAGGGAACTAATCATCAAGCAATTAATAGTATTTATTGAATACCGTCTCAGTGCAGACAGTTGTGCTTGGGAGAATTCCCTAGAGGAAGACACAATTCCCACCCACCAGAATCTTACAGTCTATCTAGGGAGACAGGCACGAAATCATTTGAAGTGCTCAAATAGTCAAATATGTAAAAAAAAAAAGTGCCACAAAAATTGCTAAGGTGGAGCAAAAGTGCTGAGATGATAGTGGGAAGGATGAGTCCTGGGGAGAAGAAAAATGCAATCACGGAAAGCTTCCTGGAGGAGGTGGGATTTAAAAAAGAGTTTTGAAGATAGGGAGAGTCGTGTTCTGGTGGATTCAAAGGTTGGGGGAGTTCCAGGTGGGAGGTAAGTGAACCACATGTTGGAGGCACGAATGTTGAGGGCAAGGCACGGTGAGAAGGTGAGCTGACAGGCCCAGTGGGAGCTGGCTGGGGTGTTAGTAGGAGAGGAGAATGGATAGGGAAGAAGGAAGAGAGAGCTGAAGGAATGCCTTAAAGGCAGTGGAGAAGCACAGGGAGGAAAAAGAGACTTGCCCAAGGTCACAAAACAGACCAATGGCAGAGCTGGGACTTGAGCTCAGGCTTTCTGACCAGCAGACCTGGGTCGCACTAGTCCAAGCTACCTCTCAAGGTGGTGGCCAGGAGAAAATGCTTTCTACAACCAAGCCCTTCGCTTCTCTTAATGCCAACCCACTCACTGAACCTCCACCTTGTCTATCTTGCAACAGATCCTTTGCTCATGTCCTCTCTCTGGCCTGGAACTCACTCCCCCTTCACCTCTGACAGACCACCACTCTTCCCACCTTCAAATTTTTACTAAACATCATATTTCCCCCAAGAGGTCTCTCCCAACCCTCATTTCCCCTACCTCCCTCTCCCTTCTGGGCCACCTCTGCACTCAGATCCGTACCCTTTAAGCACTTCTCACCTCACCCTCAGCCCCACAGCACTTACTCACATAGCCATAATGTATGTTAGTGTCTATCTCTCCCTCTAATAATAATAACGATGGCATTTATTAAGCGCTTACTATGTGCAAAGCGCTGTTCTAAGCACTGGGGGGGATACAATAATAATAATAATAATAATAATGATGGCACTTATTAAGTGCTTACTATGTGCAAAGCACTGTTCTAAGCACTGGGGGGGGATACAAGGTGACCCAGTTGTCCCACGTGGGGCTCACAGTCTTAATCCCCATTTTACAGATGAGGTAACTGAGGCCCAGAGAAGTGAAGTGACTTGCCCAAAGCCACACAGCTGACAAGTGGTGGAGCTGGGATTTGAACCCATGACCTCTGACTCCAAAGCCCGGGCTCTTTCCACTGAGCCACGCTGCTTCTCCGACTGTAAGCTGCTTCTCTAGACTGTAAGCTCCTTGTGGGCAGGGAATGTGTCTACCGACTCTGTTGTACTGAACTCTCCCAAGTGCTTAAGTACAGTGCTCTGCAAATAGAAAGCGATCAATAAGTACGATTGATTGTTTGATTAAAAAAAGCAGGACAAGCATTACTTCTGGATTGGGGTGGCCCCATAAAGGGTCTGGGAAATGTCCCTGATTGACTTATTGTGAACACTCCTCTGATATAATTTCTGTGATGCTGAAGAGACAAAGCAAGCCCTGCCAAAAGTCAGGGAGGAGGTAAAGGAATGGGTACATTTCCAAGCAATGAACTCTCCCAAGGGCTTAAGTACAGTGCTTTGCAAATACAAAGCGCTCAATAAGTACCATTGATTGATTAAAAAAAGCAGGACAAGCATTACTCCTGGATTGGGGTGGCCCCATAAAGGGACTGGGAAATGTCCCTGATTGACTTATTGTGAACACCCCTCTGATATAATTTCTGTGATGCTGAAGAGACAAAGCAAGCCCTGCCAAAAGTCAGGGAGGAAGTATAAGAATGGGTACATTTCCAAGCAATGAAAATGAGGTTTCTGAAGCTACAAAGGGGCTATTGAGACTCAGGCCTAAAACTCAGATAGGTAATACCCACGCACAGTAAATAAAGCTGATGGAAGGGACTGCCACGTGAGAGATATCCCAACATTTTATACTCTGGAAAATAAAGCTTTTTCGAGAAATATCACTTTGTTGTTTTCTCCCACAGTTGCCAGTGTTCCTCCTGGGTGACAACTACTGATTCAACTCCACTACCTTCGTCTTAGCCAGCAAGCCAACCACATCTTTTCTTCATATTTCATTTTCTGCTTTCTCTTTAAGTTTACAGAATATCATCACATTGCTTTATCCGAAACACTCATTTCAAGCTTTGATAAAGCAGTAAGTAGTCATTTAAAAAAAATATTAAATGCGGCATTTATACTGATAGTTAATGGTAACACAGTCTTACTGGACAGAGTATATTTTATTTTTGTGCAAATCCTTTTTTTTGTTATACTTTTAATTTTTCATGAGCAACTACTCTGTGCATAGTATTATACTTGATGTTTAGAAATCTACAAAAAAAAATTAAAAATGTTCCTGCCCAGAAGATATTTACAATCCAAAAGGGAAAGACACACCCAGAAAGTAACTAATGATTAATTAGTTATTTAGGGAGGCAGCATGGCCTAGTGGAAAGAGCAAGGGACGAAGAATCAGTAAATCTGGGTTCTTATCTCAGCTTTGTCCCAGGGCCTGCTGTGTGACTTGGGGCAAATCGCATAACCTCTCTGTGACTCAGTTTCCTTATCTGAAAAAGGGGGATAAGACACCTGCTTTCTTAGGGTGTGAGCCCTGAATGGGGAAGGGACCATGTCCATTGTGTTTATTTTAACCTCTCCTCTAGAGTTTAGCACAATGCTTGGCACCTAATAAGTCCTTGATAAATACCTTAATAATTAAGTGAGCACCAAAAATAAGTCCTTTCCTCCTCATGTCACATTTCCAGTCCTCAATGTTCTAAATACTCATGGCTGTAGCAGCCACACATTATGTCCTATTGACGTGTGTGCCCCAAGGCCACGTAATAAGAAGCAGCGAGGCCAAGTGGAAAGAGCTCTGGCCTGGGAGTTGGAGGTCCTGGGTTCGAATCCCAGCTCCGCCACTTACCTCTGTGACCCTGGGCAAATCACGTAACTTTCTCTGAACCTTAGTCGCCTCATCTGCAAAATGGGGATTCAATACCTGTTCTCCCTTCTACTTAGCCTGCGAGCCCCATGTTTGGACCTGATGATTTTGCATCTACCCCAATGCTTAGTACAGCGCTTGGCACGTAGTGAGTGCCTAACAAATACCGCAATTCTTCTTTTTCTCCTTATTATTAGGAATTTGGTGATCAGAAAACATGGAATGATACAGGTAAGAATTATTGAGGAGGTGCTGGGGAGGGAGGGGAGATGATGACGACCTTGTAACCCAAGAGAGGCATCCTCCTCGTTCTGCAGGGGAAGGACAGGACACAGCGGTAAAGAGTCAGAGGGAAGGGCAGAAGGATGCCTCCGGGGACCTGTCTCGTCCTCCTACAGTCTCCCATGATTGCAGATCGAGGATCGTCTCACAGTGGGTGTTGGCCAAGGAGGAGAGGAAAGAAACTCTCCACTGGAATGAGAAAATGAGTATCTTGGTCTCTTTAACCATGGAGGCCCTGCCCACCTGACCGTAAGCCCTCCTCTAGACTTTGAGCTCATTACCAGCAAGGAATGTGTCTGCTGATTTTGTTGTACTGTACCTTCCCAAGTGCTCAGTTCAGTGCTCTGCACATAGTAAGTGCTGTGTAAATCCACTGATTGATTAAAATGACACCCACAAGTGGAAAATGATCCTATCTGGGGATCTGCACTCCTGCAAAGAGTGACTTTGCTCCTATAACTTGGGAGAGCTTTTTCGACTCCTCTTTTCTCTCAGTAAAGGGACACAGTGACTCGAACACTACATTACTTCACAGAAAAATATTTCCCCTTGAACTGGAAACAGTCTCATGAACAGAGTTAAAACTGCTGGAAAGCCCTCTTAATGCTTGAGAGAGAACTTGGGCCAAAGCCTGCAGCTCCTTGGGGTTTTTCCAAAAGAGATACTTGCCACTAGAAAGTGATTTTCCCCCAGCCCCTGTCTCGCTGTTTGGAAGATAATTACTAGGCTGAGGTGGGGTCCTGACAAACCAAGAACCACAAGGTAGAAGTGCCCCATGTCAAAAAAAAACCAAACAAAATTTCCAGCACTGCCACTAGCAACCTTCCAGCCGTCAGTCGCTTGTAATCGGCCTGGACCGGACAGTCATCTGTGACCTGCTCAGACCTCCTCAGAGCAGCCCCTGCACCGCTCTGCTTGAACTGCTTCCCACCCGGGACATAGAAAGGTCCTCTGGGGTCCCATCCAGCCCTGTCTGAACCCCAAACTCAGTCCAGGCCTGACCGGTCCAGCCTGGACCCCAGAGCTCGGGGTACTGCTGCAGCCCGGTCTGGTCTCAGCCCCGGGTGCTAACACGGCAGAAATGAAGGCTACCTGACTGGAGGTGCGTGGGAACTTGCATTCTGAGGGCTCTGAGGCCGGTACAGGGAGTGAAGAAGAGCTGTTGTAGAAAGAACCCACTTCCAGAGAGACAACATTATCACACCATCTCCACAACCAAAATGTCATGGTGGAATGAGAAGGGGACATATTTCCCCCATTTTCAGACTGAGGTAACCAAGGCAAACTGAAAGAAGGCCCGCAAGTGACTTCCCTAAAGGAGGGAGGCAAGGGAAGAGTCAGGAAGAGATGCAGGGCTTTCATTTTTCATACCTGAGCTCTTGACACCCTGCTATCTCCCTGATGGTCCTGTTTGAGCAGTGATGCCTAATGGATAGAGCATAGGCCTGGGAATCAGAAGGACCTGGCTTCTAATCACACTTGTCTGCAGTGTGAGCTTGGTTAAGTCATTTCCCTTCTCCGTGCCTCAATTCCCTCATCTGTAAAATGGGGATTAAGACTTTGAGTCCCATGTGGGACAGGGACTGTGTCCAAACTGATTAGCCTGCGCTTAGTTCTCCACCTGGCATCTAGTAATCATTTAACAAATACTCTAAAAACAATCCTCAGGGGTAAACATGGTGCGGGGGATTCCTGAGTTTGGTAGTCAGCGGTTAGGTAGGTCATTTACTAAGCTGGGAGCTAGACCAGATCGGGTCGGTTCCATTCTCTTTGCTGATCAGAAAGTTTCTGTTCTCTGAGATCACAGTGCTCTGATTAGCCAATTCTCATTTTCGACAGTAATAACTGACAAAGGAAAGCAGTGGGCCTGGAAAAAAGGAGAGAGAGAGAGAGAGAGAGAGGGAGAGAGAGAGAGAGAAATTCCCAATACAAATATTCCAGAGAAGGCTGACTCAGAAGGGAAGGAATTGAGAGAAAAGATCAGAGAGGGAAAATAGCTCTCAGGATGAAGCCCCTTGCCAAGGAGAGCCTTAGAGGTGATGGCTACAGCCTGATGAGAGTTTGAATCCGCATGAGTCGGGCCTTGGGCGGAAATGTGCGGGTTCCTGGGGCCTCTGGGGGCCGGAACACTGGTTCTGGTCCAGCAGAGGTTGGGAGCTCTTAAAAAGGCAGTGTCGGTGAAGCCCTCTATTACCAAAGTGACACAAAGATATCCCCTTCCTACTCTGATACCTATCATAGCAGTACCCTGGCAATTCTATAACAATAATTATGATAATAATAATAATACTGGCATTCACTAAGCACTTATAATGTGCCAGGCACCGTACTAAGAACTGAGGCAGATACAGGGTAATCAATAATAGAGTTGGACACAGTCCCTGCCCACATGGGGCTCACAATCTAAGGGGGAGGAAGAACAAGTAATAATAATAGTAACAATGATGGTATTTGTTAAGCGCTTACTATGTGCCAAGCACTGTTCTAAGCGCTGGGGTAGAGACAAGGTAATCAGGTTGTCCCACCTGGGGCTCACGGTTTTAATCCCCATTTTACAGGTGAGGTAACTGAGGCACAAAGAAGTTAAGTGACTTGCCCAAGGTCACAGAGCAGACTTGTCTGTGTGACCTTGGGCAAGTCGCAGAGCCGGGATTAGACCCCACGTCCTCTGACTCCCAGGATCATTTTCTATTAGGCCCCACTACTTCCCCGGGGATACCATTCTAGAAAAGAAGACAGATGAGGGAGGGATGAAATGGGGAAAAGGAAAAGTAGTTGAGAGGTGGGAAGGGGCAGAAAAAGGTAAGGAAAAAAGGGAAGAAGGACAGGAAGTCATCATTATAGATAAATAATACTTATTAAAGATCTTCATGCCCAAGACATTCAGCTAGGAATTAAACAGGAGTACAATCTCTGAGATTTAAGCTTAAATAGGCACTATTGTGGATGTACACTACACCCAATCAGTCAATAAATCAGTGGTATTTACTGAGTGCTTACCAGCTGCAGAACACTGTACGGAACACTTGGGAAAGTACAATAGAATAAGGTAGACATGATGCCTACCCTTAGGAGCATAGACCTTTTAGACTATGAGCCCACTGTTGGGTAGGGACTGTCTCTATATGTTGCCAATTTGTACTTCCCAAGCGCTTAGTACAGTGCTCTGCACATAGTAAGCGCTCAATAAATACGATTGATGATGATGATGATGATGATGCCTGCCCTTGAGGCGCTTAGAATCTAGTGGGGGAGACTGACCTTAAAAGAAATTACAGGTAGGGGAAGCTACAGACTATAAAATACATTTAGTGCTCTGGGGATGGAGGTGGACGGAGACCCAAGGGATTGGGTGAGGCAGGAGGAAGGCAAAATAGGATGGGGCAGAGCAGATGGGGAGATGAGTCAGAGAAGGCTTTCTGGAGAAGATGTAATTTCACTAGGACTTTGGAGTTGGGAAGCATTGAAGAGGGAGGATGTTCCAGGTGGGAGAAAGGGTTCCACAGGGACAGAGATGAGAGCAAGAGACGGTGAGTAGGTCAGTATTAGAGGAGCGAAATGGGCGGGCTGGGTTGTAGTGGGTGAGGAGCGAGGATTAGTAGGGGAGAGAGCTGAATGTGTGCCACACAGCCAAGGGTGAAGAGTTTCTGCTTGGTGCAGGGATAATAATAATAATAATAATGTTGGCATTTGTTAAGCGCTTACTACGTGCAAAGCACTGTTCTAAGCGCTGGGGGGGGGGTACAAAGTGATCAGGTTGTCCCACGTGGGGCTCACAGTCTTAATCCCCATTTTACAGATGAGGGAACTGAGGCTCAGAGAAGTTAAGTGACTTGCCCAAGGTCACACAGCAGACACGTGGCGGAGCCGGGATCCGAACCCATGACCTCTGACTCCAAAGCCTGTGCTCTTTCTTCACTGAGCCACGCCGCTTCTCCACGCCGCTATCCAGGGATAGATGGGCCACCACTGCAGGTTTGTGAGGAATCGGGAGGCGGGCGCAGACCAGTTTGACAAAAAAATACCTGCACAGTGGGCTGAAATATGGACCAGTGAGGGACGAGGTTGATGTAGTAGTCGAGAATGTAGATAACACCATTATCTTCCACCTCCCGACCTCAAAACCTTGACATGATCCTCGGTTTGTCTCTGGTTCAAGACACCTATCCAATCTGTCACAAAATCCTGTCAGTTTTACCTTCACAAGATCGGTAAAACCCGCTCTTTCCTTTCCATTAAAACTGGTAGCCCATTGATCCAAGCACTTAACCTGCCCCACCTTGACTGCTGCATCAGCCTCCTCGCTGACCTCCCTGCCTCCTGTCTTTCCCCATTTCTGTCCTTACCTTACCCTGCTGCCCAGATCATTTTCCCGGAAAAATGATCAATCCATGTCTCCCTGCTCTTCAAGAGCCTGTAGTGGTTGCCCATCCTCCCCCACATCAAACAGAAACTCCTTACCCTTGGCTTTAAAGCACTTAATCACATTGCCCCCTCCTACCTTACCTTGATAATTTCCTACTACCATTAATAATAATAACTGTTAAACACTTACTATGTGCCAGGCGCTGCGCTAAGCACTGGGGTAGATACAAGATAATTGGGTTGGACACAGTCCCCGTCTCACATGGGGCTCAGAGTTTTAATCCCACTTTACAGAAGAGGGAACTGAGGCACAGAGAGGTGAAGTAATAATAATAATAATTTTGGTATTTGTTAAGCGCTTACTATGTGCCAAGCACTGTTCTAAGCGCTGGGGAGGATGCAAGGTGATCAGGTTGTCCCACGGGGGGCTCACAGGCTTAATCCCCATTTTACAGATGAGGGAACTGAGGCACAGAGAAGTGAAGTGACTTGCCCATGGTCACACAGCTGATGATTAGCAGAGCCGGGATCTGAACCCACGACCTCTGACTCCCAAGCCTGGGCTCTTTCCATTGAGCCATGCTGCTTCTCTGAAGTGACTTGCCCAAGGTCACAGAGCAGACAAAGGGTGAAGCCGGGATTAGAACCCAGGTCCTTCTGACGCCCAGGCTAGCGCTCTATCCAATAGGCCACAATGCTTCTCTACAACGCTTAGAGCAGTGCTTTGCACATAGTAGGCACTTAATAAATGCCAGTATTATTATTATTACAACAATTCATTCCGCTAATGCCTATCTATTCACTGTACCTCAATCTTACCTAGCTCATTGCTGACCCCTTGCCCCCCGTTTGCCCTCTGGCTTGGGACTCCCTTCTACTTCATATCCAACAAACCACTGATGTACAGAGACCGAAGAAAATACAAATCCCGCAGACACGAAGCCAATAAGGAATGATTATCTGTATCTTGCACACTTTTGCTGGCCACCTCTACTCTAGAGATGAGTGGAGAAAGCAGTCTGTGAGTCCCAAAAGGCTTTATGAAACATTTCAGGAGATCATTCAAGGCCAAAAGAAGGGAAAAGAGGAAAGTCTGGCGGAAGGGAGAGAGGAGGGTGTTGGCGAGTGTTTTCACTCTGCTGACTATCCAAAGCGGCAGTGATTTTGGATTTACCACTTCCCTGTCTGAGCTGGGCTGGAAACACCCAGAGCAGGCCCTTCCCCGGGGCGAGGGGGTTTGCCCTCCAGTCCTGGCGAGAATCTGCTGAAAGGGCCGAGATCATCGACAGGAAATCATCATCATCATCATCAATTGTATTTATTGAGCGCTTACTATGTGCAGAGCACTGTACTAAGCGCTTGGGAAGTACAAATTGGCAACATATAGAGACAGTCCCTACCCAACAGTGGGCTCACAGTCTTTGAAAACGGCCTGGCGGTCTTCGCCCTGGATTCAAGGAGAGGTCAGCAGAGGGATCCAAAAGGATGATGGCATTTGTTAAGCACTTACTATGTGCAAAGCACTGCTCGTAGGAGTTGCCCAGTGGTTAGAGCACAGGCCTAGAAGTCAGGGGGATCTGGGTTCTAATCCTAGCTCCGACACTTGTCTGCTGTGTGACCTTGGGTGATTCACTTCACTTCTCCGTGAATAGTAAGGTAGGCACCCGTCTCGCTGTTTCTTCAAGCGTCCTTTTGGCACTGCTGAAGAGAGAATATTGGGCTGGATAGGATGGACCATTGGTCTGAGCCAATAATGGCACTGTCATGCTCTCAAGTTCTTATGTTCCATGGCCCTGGGAGTCTGAAGGTGGTGGGTTCTAATCCTGCCTCCGCCACTTGTCTGCTGTGGGACCTTGGGGAAGCCACTTCACTTCTGAGCCTCAGTTACCTCATCTGTAAAATGGGGATTGAGACTGTGAGCCCCATGTGGGACAAGGGACTGTGTCCAACCTGATTTGCTTGGGCCCACTGTTGGGTAGGGACTGCCTCTATATGTTGCCAACTTGTACTTCCCAAGCGCTTAGTACAGTGCTCTGCACACAATAAGCGCTCAATAAATACGACTGATTGATTGATTGATCCCCCCAACGCTTAGTACAGTGCCTGGCACATAGTAAGTGCTTAACAAATACCATAATAATTAATATTATTATTATAAGCTGCGCTTCTTTGAGTAAAGAGATGTCTGTTAGGGGTGGAAGGCTAAGCCTGGAGGAAATGGGACCAAGGAGTGTTTTGCTTGGGCACGTCCAGGTTCAAAACCAAGGGCCTGGATGCCAACAAAGACAGAGTGGAGAGCTCTAAGGGGTCAGAAGTCTCTTTCACCACAGATCACGTGAATGTGGTGAAACGAACAATCGCAGGCGGAAAGAGAAGCTGTAATTACAGAAAAGTCCTTGGAAGGGGGAAGAGAGGGAGGGAGAGGGTGAGGGGGAGAGGGAGACAGGGGAAGAGGGGGAGAGAGAGAGCGAGAGAATGAGAGAGCTCGCACAAACAGGGCTGTCGCTGCCCCAGCCCCAGGAGACAGCGGACAGGTTACCCGGGACTCTGGCCCCAGTTCATTCATTCATTCAATCGTATTTACTGAGCGCTTACTGTGTGCACAGCACTGTACTAAGTGCTTGGGTAGTACAAGTCAGCAACATATAGAGACAGTCCCTACCCAAAAACGGGCTCACAGTCTAGAAGGGGGAGACAGACAACAAAACATGTAGACAGGTGTCAAACCCGGTTGCTTCCGATACCATCGGGAGGGCTGGCCCTTAGAACCCAGGGCTGTAGGACCAGCACTGGAGCTTTGGGGATCAATCGGGCAATCAATCGACGGAATTCATGAGTGCCTTACTTCCTGTGAAGAACTGTATTAAATACTTGGGAGAGTTCATCAGAAGCGGGATACAGGTTCCCTGTCCGCAAGGAACTTCCCACCTGTGGGGGTGGAACGGACTTGATTCCGCAGGCCGGGGGGACCCCAAGAGAGGCACCGTGGCCGGGCTGGGCTGTTTTGTTTTGTTGTCTGTCTCCCCTTTCTAGACTGTGAGCCCACTGTTGGGTAGGGACCGTCTCTATATGTTGCCAAATTGTACTTCCCAAGCGCTTAGTACAGTGCTCTGCACACAGTAAGCACTCAATAAATACGATTGAATGAATGAATGAATGAACTGGCTCACCCAGAATCGACAGCAGAGTCGATACAAAGGGTTGCTGTTCTGAAGCAGAAAGAGCACCACCGATTCACTAAAGGAATGCAAACAGGCTAGAATGAAACCAAATTGCAAATGGTTTTTCAAAGGGATCATTAAAAACAACAAAGCCTTTCCCAAATAATGGCTGATTCAGATAACCACCACCAGGCATAATCCTCTAAGCACACCGAGTCTGTCTAGTAATATTAAGTTTCCTTCTTCACTTGCCACCTCTTGGGGGGTGGGGGATCTGACATATTAGTGACATGCTTAAGCAATGCTGAGCTAAGATAACACGTGGCCAGTTAGTATTACAGCATCGCAGCCTATCCATTTTACATACCTCGGTGCAAGGTTTGGACCGGTGATTTTATAGGATACATGACAAAGATCTAACAGGGTTACAGTGAAAACAAAACAGAATTGTTAGGAAGGACCGCTATGCCTTTCAGTTCTGATTCACAATCTTGGTTTCTAATGGTCATTTTCTCTTAACCTTCGGGATACAGGAGATAGCAGTCTTTTAGACTGTGAGCCCACTGTTGGGTAGGGACTGTCTCTATATGTTGCCAATTTGTACTTCCCAAGCGCTTAGTACAGTGCTCTGCACATAGTAAGCGCTCAATAAATACGATTGATGTGATGATGATAGCAAATTGGGTTCCAATTCAAATGGGGTACCTAACAGTATTCTCTCGCTCTCTGCCTCCCATCTTTAATGGAAGACTCCATCATCATCATTATCTTTAGATACTTGACTCTGAAGTGCAATGCACAGCATTTTCATACGGAGGGGACTGGTGCTGAGCAGTGAGGAACTCATCACATTGCTTCATCATATAGGAACCATATGGAAAAAGTCCGTGCAGGAAAGTAAACAGAGAAACTCATGTTAGGGGTATAAGTGTTTGGGAATATTTTTCTTGTGTGTGTGTGTTGGGGGGATGGATCTTGGTTAAAAGGAGACCGGTTCAAACCATTCAGAAAAAAAAAAAGGTAACGGGCTTTGGAGGCTGCAGTTTGTAGAGGAGATACGTTAATAACATTAGAAAGATTCATTAATTCATTCTTGGCCTCTCATTGTTATGCGTCCAACTGGATCTTTCACCCTGTCAGATAATAAATCTCCTTCAAATGGCTCCTAACCACATTTTGCCCCCATTAAAATGTCTTTCGTTTCTAACTCCCCACGCCAGGTTCTCTGGGAAGCAGGCATAATGAGGGTGGTGTACTTCTCTTCCATAGCTTACTACACATGTCACTGAGGCGGTTATTTCTGCTTAGAGGGAGGTGAGTGATTAATACCTACAAGAGTAAGCTGAGAGAAGCCACAAGTCTCTACGTAAAGATTTATAAATCCCCAAGAAAAACACCACCCTTCCCTCGCAAATTCCAAATTTGCTTGTAGGGGAAATTAAAAAAAAAAAACATATTCCTGCTTACTCTCAGAGAGGCAGCCCTTGGGTAGGGTAAAGGAGACATTTGTCCCCTCTGTTCCTTCCCCAGAGGGAGATTTGCTAGACAGAGAATTGATAAGAAACAATTGATGAGAGTCAAGAGAAGGCAAGAAAAATAAAAATCACTAGCAAACGGCAGTTCACATTTGGAGGGCAGGTCCTTGAGTTTCTTGGGCTTGTCTGGCTAGGCTTAGAAGCCTGTGAGGTTACAGTGTAGCAGGTACGGAGGTAGAATGATCAATTTACCTGAATTTATACTAGACATGTCTACTAGAAAAGCTGCGTGACTCAGTGGAAAGAGCACGGGCTTGACAGTCAGAGGTCATGGGTTCAAATCCCAGCTCTGCCAATTGTCAGCTGTGTGACCTTGGGCAAGTCACTTAGCTTCTCCGTGCCTCAGTTACCTCGTCTGTAAAATGGGGATTAAGACTGTGAGCCCCACGTGGGACAACCTGATCACCTTGTATCCTCCCCAGTGCTCAGAACAGTGCTTTGCACATAGTAAGCGTTTAACAAATGCCATCAGTATTATTATTATTATTACTTTTAGCTGGTCTCTCTCTCGTCTAGCATAGATAAGGTGCCAGAGACAATTCTGTCCAATATTTTGATTTTTATCACCCTGCCTCCTGAACACTGAGGAAAATTACACTCAATGTCTCTTACTACCCTGTGGGATACCCTCAACTTTTATTTATTTTATTTGTATCTATCTATTCTATTTATTTTATTTTGTTAGTATGTTTGGTTTTGTTGTCTGTCTCCCCCTTCTTGACTGTGAGCCCACTGTTGGGTAGGGACTGTCTCTATATGTTGCCAGCTTGTATTTCCCAAACACTTAGTACAGTGTTCTGCACACAGTAAGCGCTCAATAAATACGATTGACTGATTGATTGATTGATATCATAAACAGGAACCCCCTGAGCATATCCACTCTACTCCCCACAACCCAGGACAGAGAGCTTTAAAGACAGATACAATGAGCGGAACAAAATCTTTCCTTGCTTAGGAAAAAGTGCCTAATTTAACCTTCCTATGATTTACTTTGTAGCCTTACTACTTGGGGAGAGGATGACTACCGAATCTGGTGGGAAATCTACTCCAGCACCTATGCGCTTATTTAATACTTATGATGGTATCTGTTAAGTGCTTACTATGTGTTAGGCACTGTTTAAGCACTGGGGTGTATACAAGAGAGTCGGGTTAAATACAGTCCCTGTCCCACATAGGACTCACAGTCTTAAGCCCCATTTTACAGATGAAGGAACTGAGGCCCAGAGAAGTGAAGTGACTTGCCCAAGGTCACACAGCAGAGAAGTGGTGGAACCAGAATTAGAACCCCATGACCTTCTATCAGGCCTGTGCTCTATCCACTAGGCCATGCTGCTTATTTGTACCCATCTTCTGTACTTATGCATATACGCTTATTCAACTGCATATTCAATTACTTACTTTGATTACTCTATTTGCAAATGTACTTTTTTCTTCTGTCTCCTCCGTCAGAGTGTAAGCTCCTTATGGTGAGGGAACCTGTCGCTTCTCTGCTTATACTCTAAACTGTAAGCTTGTTCTTGGCAAGGAACGCGTCTTCTAATTGTGTTATACTGTCCTCTCCCAAGCGCTTAGTACAGTGCTCTGCACATAGCAAGCAAGTCAATAAATACCACGGATTGATAGAATGATGGTACTTCCAAGTGATTACTACAGAATGAAGCATCCAGTGAACACTTCCCATTTTCCAACTTTCTCAGACTGTGAGCCCTATCTAAGACAGGCACCGGTTCTAATGACTGTTTTGTTTTTGCCTCAGGATTTAACACAGTGCTCAGCACGTAGTAAGCGCTTAATAAATACCATCATTAACACATACTACCACTACGATCACTTCAACCTCTACTGCCTCTGATGATCGGTTTGTAGGTGAAAAGGCTTTGTTCCATTTTGCCGAACAAGCTGGATGTCTAGCTGACGCTAAACAGTGCACATTTCCTGCTTCTGCTCACAGACAAGGCTACAACTTCAATAAGAAAACAACAGCAACATTTGGGCTTTTATCTAGAAAGTTGCCTTGATGTATTTAATGAAAACACAGGGATTATCAAGGAGTACATTTGTCAAGGGCTTCGAGTGGTCTCTATCAGGCTCACAGAGGTCAAATTTGGAGGCTGAAATTTCAGTTCTGTCGGAACGTGGCTCTCAGTTGGACTTCTCCAAACTTCCCGAAAGAGCTTGAATCCATGCTCCAATTATATTTATACGGTTTAACCGACTGAAATCTTTATCCAGTCAGATAGCATCACTCAGTGCCACAATTTATTCGAAAGGCAAAAGGCTTTTTATGGAAAATAATTCTTCGACAAAGGAAAAACAAAACACTGTGGGGACCAAGGGGAAACTTTGGTGAATTTTTGGATTTCTTGCGCTCCTCACTTATTGGCCGGCGGTTTTGATTTCCAGCCTTTCACTTGGAAAGTGGTGGGCAGATGTGGACAGCCAGTTTGCTCCCGGGAGTCTTTCCTCCTTTTTCCAGCACGGTGGGGACTAAACCACCACCACAAAGGCAAGTCAGAATGCTATGTCATTCATTAGTCTACTGAAACCCAGACGGGGCTACCCTCTTAAGTACAGTACATTCCACAATGCACACAGACGAGGCCTTTAATAGAAGGGATAATTTATCCCCTTTCAGTTAAAAATGTGAACTGGGTGAGAAGAGGTTACAAAACCCACTGCCACACGGTGCGGGGGGTTGGGGAGGGGGTGAAGACTTTTATTAAATGGAATGAGTGTGTACCAAAGGACATGGGCTGGGAGGGACAGAGGCTCAATGGAAAAATGAGGCGGTTAACCCAGGAGCGCTAAAGCATTCATGTTTGTAGATCGTAGAGCTCAGCAAGAAGAATAGTGCTTGTATCTGCTTCAAGTCATTTGGGTGTGAGAAAGGTCTCCGGCGATAAAGCAAAGCCGATGAGTGAGAGGAAAGATCAAGCAGCGTGGCTCGGTGGAAAGAGCCCGGGCTTTGGAGTCAGAGGTCATGGGTTCAAATCCCGGCTCCGCCAACTGTAAGCTGTGTGACTTTGGGCAAGTCACTTCACTTCTCTGTGCCTCAGTTACCTCATCTGGAAAATGGGGATTAAGGCTGTGAACCCGCTGCGGGGCAACCTGATCACCTTGTAACCTCCCCAGGGCTTAGAACAGTGTTTTGCACATACTAAGCACTTAATAAATGCCATTATTATTATTATTATTATCAAATTTAGATCCAGGTGGGCTCATGCTGCCAAAATGAGAAGAGCTTCCAGTCGCTCCCAGAGTTCCCGCTCCCAGCACACTCAGAGGTCCTGCTCCTAGCATGCTCTGTGCCCACAGGGACAGGGAAAATCAGTCAGTTGTATTTATTGAGCGCTTACTGTGTGCAAAGCACTGTACTAAGCGCTAGGGAAGTACAAGTTGGCAACATATAGAGACAGTCCCTACCCAACAGTGGGCTCTCCCGCACGATCATTCAGTCATTCAGCATTTACTGAGTGCTTACTGTGTGCCCAAGGGCTTGGGAGAGTACAATATAAAACCAAACAACAAGTTCGCAGTCTAGAGGGGGAGACAGACATTAATATAAGCAGATAAATAAATAAATTACAGATCTATATATATGTGCTGTGGGGGTGGGAGGGAGGATGAATGAAGGAGAAAGTGAGAGCAGCGTAAAAGGGAGTGGGAGAAGAGGAGAGGAGGGCTTAGTCAGGGAAGGCTTCTTGGAGGAGACAGGCCTTCAATAACGCTGTGAAATGGGGGAGAGCAATTATCTGTCTGATATGAGGAGGGAGGGCGTTCCAGGTCAGAGGCAGATTGTGGGCGAGAGGTCGGACTGACTACTACTATACGACTATCACTACTATAGTACTACTACTACTGGACGTATTATTTTGTCTCAGCCGAGTCCTAGGCAGGCCTGCATGTGACAAGCTAAGCACTTGTTAGAGTTGAGGGAGGGGTGAGATAAGGCAAGCCCAGGCTTTGGGTCAGGACTCCGGATGCCCTCCATTAATCCTGATGCCAGGCTGTCTGCCTGGTGGGTGGTCACCATTTCAGCCCTTTCCACCTTTCAGACACTCCCCCTTGCTCTCCTGCCACCCTGGATGCCATCCCAGGGCAGCCTCCAGAGGCCAGGTGGGCTGGTGGGCGGCTGGGCCCCCCAGCAGCCGTGAGCAGCGGTTGGCAGTTGGGAGGATTCGCACGGTAACCAGGAGGCACATGTGAGAAAGGACCCTGGCACCGTCTGCCTTTCCAGCGGGGATCCAAGCATTCACTTCACTGCCCGTCCTTGCTGAACCATCTCAAAAAACACGGGGAGCAGTCCCTCTTTTCATTTGCAGACTTGTGGGGCAGGCCAAGCTTGGAAACAGAAACCCTCTGTCAACTGGGGGTCAGTATGGCAGGTGTGGAATAGCGAAATTTGAGCAAATGAGCTGATATATTCTGGAAAAATTACTAATGCCAAGGACTGAGGACTAACCCATAATTTTAAATGACTTAACTGGGCAGTAAATGCTATTGCAAGGGGCCTGTGTTTCTGTATGCGATGTTTCACTGGCAGTATGGATTTTTCATCTGGGCTTCCATCGAGGCGGAAATATTCTGATTCTTTTGACATTCTTCCTCTCCCCCTACTCGCCCCTCCACCCCCCCACCTTACCTCCTTCCCTTCCCCACAGCACCTGTATATATGTATATATGTTTTTACGTATTTATTACTCTATTTATTTATTTTACTTGTACATATTCCATTTATTTTATTTTGTTAATATGTTTTGTTTTGTTCTCTGTCTCCCCCTTCTAGACTGTGAGCCCACTGTTGGGTAGGGACCGTCTCTATATGTTGCCAACTTGTACTTCCCAAGCGCTTAGTCCACTGTTCTGTACATAGTAAGCGCTCAATAAATACGACTGAATGAATGAATGAAAGTGCTGCTGGCAGATCGGGGCCTAGATCCATAGACCATCCATCCTACACTCAGGAGCCTAGATATTTTTAGACCAGGCCCCAACCGAGAGGCAAATCTTGCTAGAATGGAAGCCTCAATTCACATGGATTTGGATCTGGATTCTACCGCCCGATAAAGGCTGATAAAGCTGATAAAGGATAATCTGACCAAATGCCTTGGAAATATGGCAAATAGATCTGGGGTTTCATACCAAAATAGCAAGTGTGTGATGGTTGTACTGGTGTCAGTGTACCAGGCATTACAGGGTGGAGAGGCTACTTAGTGCGGCCTGTGGGCCATTTGGAGTGCCTGGGTTGGGGAGGGGGAGTGGGGGCCTTTAAATCCCCAATCCCCAAACGAACCTGGTTTCCCTGGCAAGTAAATCACTGTACTTTTTTTTTTTAATCTCTTGGTCCAGAATGGCTCTCTGTAGGGGCAGAGAAATGGCTAAAAGGTAACCATAGAAGGAAGGAGATGAGTCAAGGAGCAAGGATGATCCACATACTGGATCACTGGTCCTCGAATAAGCAATCAAGCTAGCAATAACTACAGCCATCAACTTCACGGATTCTAATTTGAGACTGATTATGCACCAAACACTTTGCTAAGCAAGGTAGATGCCACCTAATAGAACTCACAACTGCAAAAACCTGCGGCTCTGGGTGAGCCCATTGCTGTCCCTGACTCTTTTGGAAAAAAATACCAAATAGGGAACAGAGCAGCCTAATTACAGAAAGTTCAGACGGTTTCACTCTCCAGACACGTGATCGGTAGGGATCCCAAGCAAGCCTGCCCCATACTGTCAGTTCAGAAATAGTCTATATGGCATGGATCAGGGAGCTCTGATCCATGGTGAGAAGAGGCACGTAAGCCTCGGTTTCTGGCAAGGTATCTGATTTTCTCACCACATCAGTCGATCAGGTTATTGAGCCCTTACGGTGTGCAGAGCACTGTGTCGATCCGCTCCGCGCTAGGAAACTCTAGACCGTAAGCTCGTCCTCGGGACTGTAAGCTCGTGGTGGGCAGGGAATTGCTTGTTTATTGCTATATTGTACTCTTCCAAGCTCTTAGTACCATGCTCTGCACACAGTAAGCGCTAAATACATACTACTGACTGGTTCTTTGTTCTCATGTGTAGTACAGTGGCCTATTTTATACCTGACTTGGACTGCACTACGTTATTTTTTTCTGAGTTTCCTTTTCATGCAGCAGGACACTGAATGCAGTTCCTTTACCCAAAGCCATGAGAACCACAATTTTTTCCTTTTTTTCCCATCACTGCCATCCATCACTGCGGGCAGATCATGCATTGGGTGCTAGGGAAACAAATAACAGAAGAAAAAAGATGCCGTTCCCTGTCCTCAAGGAATTTACAATCCGATACAGGTCACTGGTACATGTGAGCTGGGTATGCTCAGGGCAAACTCTTTGGAGATCATTTCTTGTTAGAAAATACCACTGGGGAGATGAAGCTGCACAAGACAAATTCAGAACAAATCATGGGGAATGGCTGTGCGGTTTAGAGCATCATTTCTGGATCCACGTAACACTAGACCCATCTCCTAGCATGCCCCAGGAACTCTGCTGTTAGCCCGCTGACTTGCTTGCAGAAGGCATTTCCACCTGTCAGCCTCATCCTCTCCCTTCCCACCAACACCTGCTGCTATCACTTGGATGGAGCACAAGGAACGCCGAGCTCAGGCCAGGTGGATCGGGATTTAGGGTTTGGGGGTTGGGTTAGAAAGCCGGATGCCCTGAGTGAGTTCCCACCAGTCAAGGGCATTGGGACCAGGGGCAGAATCTTGCAGCAAAAATACTCTGTTTTTAGCTCAGATGATCACTTTCCAGCTCTTTTAGATTAGGAGCACCCAGAAGGGCCGCGATCAGGCCTAATTCCCACCTGTGAGTTCTCTATAGTGCGCTAAACACAGTTAAGTGCTTAATAAGTAAGCTCATTGTGGACAGGGAATGCACCTGTTTATTGCTGCATTGTACTCTCCCAAGCGCCTAGTACGGCGTTCTGCACACAGTAAGCGTTCAGTAAATCCGACTGACTGACGACTATTAGTATTCCTCCTACTTCTGTGCTGAATTACACTTTAAAGAGTTAGTAGCAAACCTAAGTGTCAGTGGTGGCTAAGGAGTTATCATTAGAAATATCAAGACACAGGCAGAATCTATGAAATGTATCGACTTGACAATAGGGTTCACCCAAGCAGAGAGACATGCGGATAAGCAGAGGTATGCTAATAAACCCCCAATTCTTTTCCAGGGGAGATAGCTTATCCTACATTTTTTAAAAACCACCCTGCCTGCACCTAATAGGACTGCAAATGTATAACTGGTCAGTTAGGATAGTAGAGTAATCACTGATTCATTTTAGAACAGTCTTTTTCTATCTAAACAGACGGTCACTTCGAAAATCTAGAAATAATCTGTTTCTTAAAGCCTGAAGAGCACTTATGTTTTTTTCTTTCTAATGTAACAATGTTTGCAGCCTAAAATAGTAGAACAGATGTACTGTGTAAACTTCCAATCTGTCATTTAGTGGATTTATGTGTGTTTAGAGTTTTACTTCATCCGCTTCTGGACAAATTAAATATGGAACCTTTTCTTCAATTGTGTCAGACAGTCCATGTCCGATCTAACTGCATTATGTCTACCCCATGGCTTAGCACAGTACTTAGCAAATAGTAAGTGCTTAACGAAGCAGCGTGACTCAGTGCAAAGAGCCCCGGGCTTTGGAGTCAGAGCTCATGGCTTCAAATCCCGGCTCTGCCAACTGTCAGCTGTGTGACTTACGGCAAGTCACTTAACTTCTCTGTGCCTCAGTTACCTCATCTGTAAAATGAGGATTAAGACTGTGAGCCCCCCGTGGGACAACCTGATCACCTTGTAACCTCCCCAGTGCTTAGAGCAGTGCTTTGCACATAGTAAGTGCTTAATAAATGCCATCATTATTATTATTCAGCCACCCTGTGTTCAGGCTCCGTTTATTTATTCTTTTTTTCATACTCTTGCTATTAAAAATGATGGTATTTGTTAAGCGCTTACTATGTGCCAAGTACTGTTCTAAGCGCTGGGGTAGATACAAGGTAATCAGGTTGTCCCATGTGGGGTTCATGGTCTTAATCCCCGTTTTACAGATAAGGCAACTGTGGCACAAAGAAGTTAAGTGACTTGCCCAAGGTCACACAGCAGACAAGTTACCAATTGCCTCTACCATTTTTTACTCTAGTTATTATTATTATTTTTTTATGATGATTTGTGTCTGTCTCCCTCATCAAATTCTAAGGTCCAGCCAGGCAGGGCTTGGGTAGTTTTAACTGGACAGTATTTTCCCAAGGGTCTTGTACAAGTACAGAAGGAGCTCAATAAACATCACTGAATGAATGATGATAAAAGACCCCAAATGAAGAGACGCTTTGAGGTGACAGGAGCAGGAACAGATTGCCAACCAAGCTGCCCTCGATGATGACCTATTTAAGAGCATTCAATTCAAAATATCTGTTATCAAAAAGAGAAACTTTGGTATTACAGAAGCTTCTTTCTCAACATTAACAGTTTCTTCATCTGTAAAATGGGGATCCAATGACTGCTCTCCCCTCTATTTAACAATGTGAGCCCCATTTGGGACAGGGCTGTGTCTGAACTGATTAACTTGTATCTACCCTAGCGCTTAGAACAGTGCTTTAGTGTTTTAATTTACAGCACAATCTGAAACCCTAGCAAACCTACCATTTCTGAAAGAGACTATTACTCCGTGATGGAGAAAAATGACTGTCAATGGAGGGGGTCTAGCTTATTCATTCATTCATTCAATCGTATTTATTGAGCGCTTACTGTGTGCAGAGCACTGTACTAAGCGCTTGGGAAGTACAAGTTGGCAACATATAGAGACAGTCCCTACCCAACAGTGGGCTCACAGTCTAGAAGGGGGAGACAGAGAACAAAACCAAACATATTAACAAAATAAAATAAATAGAATAGATATGTACAAGTAAAATAAATAGAGTAATAAATATGTACAAACATATATACATATATACAGGAATCTGACATTAGTACAGCCACGTGATGGACATATCCCTTCGACCTTCAGTGTGGGTGGGGATCATGTCTTCTTCTTCTATTGTACTTTCTCAAGTGCTTAGTACAGTGCTCTGCAGACAGTAGGGGCTTAATAAGTAACTTTGATCGACTGCTTGATTGGCAGTCTTCAGAGTCCTGGACATAACTTGTACTTCCCAAGCGCTTAGTACAGTGCTCTGCACACAGTAAGCGTTCAATGAATACGATTGATGATGATGATGATAACTCAGAGGTATCGCTGCTAGCCCCCACAGCCCCTCAGCATCAATGGTATTTACGGAGTGTTTAGCCTTTGGGAGACTACAGGATAACACAACAGTGTTGCCAGACACACCAGCTTAGCAGGGTTCGGCAAATATACTCTTCAACCACGAGAAATAACTGTTAAAACTGGCAATAATCCCATTTGCAATTAGCAAACCCAGCAGCAGGAGGCAGACAGGTATTGTGATAAGACATCAAACAAACTCAAACACACAATCCAGCCAAAGACAGAACACCCAGTGTGTAGGTGGACAACATCTGACCAGCGGCATTTTCTTTTGGGGGCAATGAGGGAGCTCTGCCAATCTCGACAGAGCCGACCTAATGAGTCAGATTTCACTACAAGCCTTAGCCAACGGATTTTTCCAAATCTTTTCAACCTGAAGTTGCGTCTGCTCCATGCCAGTAGGGCCATTGTTTTCTACACAATAGTGGCCTCTGGAACACAAGCCAAAGAATGGTTAGAGGGGGTTTCTCCAATAGATTTTATCTGGGGGAGGCCTTGAAGACTGGAGAACTCGGCAGAGCTTGGAGATGGCAAAAAAACCTTAATTTAATCATTATAATCCTCTTATTAGCTTAATTTCCAAATAGTACAGGAGGTAGGTTAAACAAATGAAGGGTGCCACAATCGTGCTTTTTTTCTCAATGGCATAAATATCCCGATACACGTTTTGGGGGGGATATGCGAAGTAGTGTGAGTTCTCAGAGGAGGGTTTGAGGAAAATGTTGGAGGATCATTAGGTTATAAAACACTTAGGGAAAACGATTAAAGGCCATGCTTCAAGGTTACCATTATTTTACCTCTTTGTTAAATAGATATTTAATAATTGCTATATTTTTTATTTTAATACGCATATCAGTGTCAGGGTGAAGAAACTGAGGCAGGAAACCCGTACTAGTTTTGCTGGGATCCAGTTGGTTGGGATGCTATCTTAACTTGTCTTTCCCTTCACCCCCTTGAAGACCATGAGACTGAGGTGCGATCAGCTTCCAGCCACCCGCTTCCTCTCACTCCTCAACTCCACCAACCACCTGCTCCACCCCATCTCACCCACTCGCCAACTTGGGCACATTCCGGATCTCCTAACCCTAATTACTGTACAATGTCTAATCTCAGTCTTTCTGAAATCCCACTCTCGGCCATGAACTCCTCACCTGCCCTCTCTCCAACACACCCACATTCCCTGCAAAGCTGCCCTTTCCCTACACAGAAAACTCTGCTCTCCTGACACATGCCCTCCGCTTTTCCTGGGCCATCACATCCTATTTGGTCTCCATACAACAACCTCCCCTCTCTTGATGCATAAATCCCAGCCCTCTTCACCACCTTCTCCGTTGAACTCAACTCCCTCAAACCTCTGTCGAGCTCATATTCCCACCTTGCAGCCCTGGATCACCTCTACAGCCTGCTTCCCCTACTCTTGTGCTCACGCTGAGGAGTGCTGTTGGAGTAAATTCAGGCATCAGTTGACCTTGTCCAACTCAAACTCATCCTCATCTGCTCTATTTATCTCAATTTGGGCCTAGTTTTGGGTCTAGTCTTGTCAGTACATTTTGAAAGAGAGGCCAAAGGAAGAACAAAAGAAACACTGGAAAATACATTTTATCAGTACAGGTTAAGGGAACGGATATAGGCATTTAGTCTGGAGAGGAGAGGGCTGAGAATAATAATAATTATTATTATGGTACCTGTTAAGCACTTACTACATGCCAAGCACTGGGGTAGATAGAAGACAATCAGGCTGAACACAGTCCCTGTCCCACATGGGGCTCCCAGTCTGTCGGGGGAGTAGGATTTAATCTCCATTTTACAGTTGTGGTAACAGGCACAGAGAAGTTCAGTGCCTTGCCAAGGGCACAGAGCAGACAAGTGGCAGAGTCAGGATTAGAACCCAAGTCCTCTAGTTCCCAGGCCTATGGGAGGACTTTAACACTGAAATCCTTAACTCTGCGAAGGATTATTATGAGGAGAATGTTGACCACCTTGGAGGAAAAGAGGTTTAAATTGTAGGAAGGAGTTCATTAACAATAAGGGAATACTTATCGGTTGTGACGGTGCTAAAATACTGGAACTGGCAGCTTAGTAGATATGACATCTCTAGATGTGAAGCTCTTCAGAAATAAACTAGACAGCCAGTTATCTTAGACGGGCATGAATTGGCATGCATAGATTGATCCCTTGAGACCTTTTCCTGCTGAACTGACTACAGTTTTTGTTATCCCACACAAAAGAGAGATATCGCTATTCTCACAGAACTCGCACAAAGAAATACCAGCACTTTAGTACTAGCCCCAGATCCAATTCTGCATACGACTTTATAACCGTTCCTTCTGACACTGAGCCTTGGTGCATCCAGAGAGATGCAGGCCGTCAGAAAAACGTTCCCTAATTTGGCGTCTGCATTCAACTTAAATGCGGAGTGAAAACATGTGTTTCAGCAGAACTTAGTGTCTTGAATATACTAAAGCACTATTGCCATTTGAAGTTGTCTCTTCAGCAACTATAAAATTCCTTCCAGAATATTTCCATTCGTCTCAGGCTTTCGATATCTTTTTGCCAAAGTCAACGGCAGCAACAGCACTTAATGAGCTCCTACAGTGTTGCAACTGGGCATTTGGAAACACGCAAAGTAGTAAAGGGCATGGTCCTTGCCCTCGAAGAGCTTCTTATACAATGATTCTCCCACTGCACTTTAAACATGTATGAACATGATGGAATTGTTCTACTTTTCCAACCCACATTTTTGTAATTTATATTTCATTTGTGGGTATATGGCTTTCTGTAACTAAAGTGTGGATGCTATTGTTTTAACTGTAACTCTTAGAAGTTGGAAAGGTCTTAAAAAGAAGGCAGATTTTGACGTGCTCAGTCTGGCGTGGCTGGGTCTATTGTGTGAGTGTATTTGTTTTTCATTAATTTGTCATTTTTCCCATGATATTTATTTCCTCCAAAGAAAATGGATATGAAATGTCAAGGGTTTCTCTGAATCTTCTGGGGTAATGAATTATTGAAGAAATAAGATTTTTTTTATTACTTGACTAAGGAAAGAGACATTTTGTGACCTTTTCCTGCTTTTGGTGCTAATGAATTTCTAATGAACCTGGAAGACTTTCAGCTACTTTATTAAAATAAAAAGTTCTGAGGGATGACTGTGACCTTGACCTTTGTAGAATTAATGGAATATAGATTTTGAAAGAATTGATGAGATGCTGGTCCTTACCCAGAATCTGTAATTCATTACTGTCACACAGGTAGTGAACAGATCCATACTAAATAAAAACAAACAATAACCTTCAGATTTCAATTTCTGTAGACAGATTTGGGTGCCCTTTCCCTTCTCCAGGGAGACTCTTTAGCCTGATTACACAGGTTTGTTTTATTTCTAAGCTTGAAGAAAAAGGATATCTCTCATGGTATAGCTATGGGGTATATAAAAAAACACTATTTACTTCACTTTTGCAGAATTATAACAAAACTGGATGCCCACTCTTTTACCCCTAATTTTCTTTGAACCCGGAAAGCTGGCACACAATAATCACTTCCCAGAAGTCATGGACTGAACTCAGTGAAAGAGACAAAGAGTAGAGGGTTGGTACAGTGGGCATTTTCATCCTGGTTTAATTTCAAAGAGTTGCTTGAATTGGAGAAGAAATGTGGGTGATTTCCAGCGAACAGCAGTCACAATGCATAACAACAAATGGATCTTTTCCTTGTACTACACTGGCTCTTCATTTTGACTGTTCAAGTAGCTAAAATGGAACAGGAGGTGGTTAAATCAATAGGCACTATTTACTGAGCATCTACCATGGGGGAAGAACACTGTACTGAATGTTTGGGAAGAGTACAATACAGGTCAAAGGACCAGTTATCTGTCCTCAAGGAGCTTACAATTTAACAAGGGAGATTTTCGGAAAAGTCCTGGAGTCTTCTTGTATGCCTGGACAGTGACAGGATGAACTGACTTTGGGTTTAGACTGTAAGCTTGTTGTGGGCAGGGAATATGTCTGCTTATTGTTATATTGTACTCTTCCAAGTGCTGTACTCTTCCAAGTGCTCAGTACAGTGTTCTGCAAAGGGTGGGAACTCAATAAACACTACTGATTGACTGAGTGACCAATTCATTCAGCAGGATGCAGCTAGTCTTTCCAAGGATGCTTTTGAAATGCTAGAGGAATGTCAATGCGTATTCCTTTTTAACTAAACGGAAAGAGCTTTCTTTCCCATCCCTTCACCAGTGAATTCTGAGTGCCTCCCTTTCAAAGTGCACTAAGTGTACGTAACAATTAAAAGTCTGACACTCCAGTTAACCCTTCTATTAGTCAGAAGGACAATGCACATTGTTTTTCACTTGACCTACATGCTAGCATGGGAAAAAAAAAGTCACAAACACTTTAACACCAGTTCTGTATTTCAAAGATTTGGATCTCTGCCCTTGCACAGACATATACTCCGAAGACACTGATTATAACTGGCAAGTCTAGCAGGCTTTTATGTAGTTTCAGTTGCAATAATTGAGGGGAGGGTTAAATGGGGCAGTGAGGGAAGGGTTCTTTGGTATAAGATATCATTGACCAAGCCCTCATTTCCCCATCTACACCTCCCCTCCGCATGAACTACGCATTTGGCCGTGTGCCCCATAAGCACTTTGATACTCACCCTAGGCCCACAGCACCTAGGTACATATATTCGTACTCTACTTCCCCTACCTTAATTTATTTTCAAGTCTATCATCCCATCTCTCCCCCTGCCCCTGCAGACTGTTAACAACTTATGGGCAGGGATTACGTCAACCAATTCTATCATATTGGCATTGGTGTATCATATTGTATTGGTACACCATTAAGTGCTCAAGAAGTACCAATGACTGATTGATCTACGATGGGCTACCAACGTGTTAATCCCATCTTCTCTGAACTTCTCATCTTTTTGGTGGATCCCTAAACTCTACCAATCAAGTCATATTGTCTTCACTAGTTACTTCCTGTCATTCCCCCTCCTTCCCTTCTAATCTGTCCCAACCTCAGAAATACAACTGAATAAATACACCTGAACTGGATCCTGCTGAAATGGACAAAACAAAGGGGGGAAGCCTCCATGGCTCTCCTCATAAGAACAACCTGAAAATCCTCCCACCACCCATTTTGGTAGGTCAGTCAGTCGGACCATAATCATTTATGGAAGACTTCAGGGCATACGGCAGGGAGAATCAAGGCACTCTGCAGGAAGACTTGGATGATGACTGTCTTGCACCCCTCCATTCATTCAATCAGTCGTATTTATTGAGCACTTACTGTGTGCAGAGCCCTGTACTATGCGCTTAATACAGTTAGTACAGCCTCCACTATTCCTTAAATTCATTCCATCAAACCAACTATTTGCTCTTCAAGAAAATAAGGCTAGGCTGATCTATTAATCCAAGCTCAACAAACAGTCAGTGAGATATCAAGGGCAGGCCTTTCATTTGGGAATTAGTGGGCCAGATTAAAAGATAATGAGAGAGATTTCGATTAAAGGCTCAGAATGAAAGAGGGTGTTTTCTTTCACTTACTCATTGACTTCTGGTGGTGGGAATAAAGCAGCCTACAGAGGGGATATAGAGTTTCCTCCGGGCTTGAAGGCCGGCCGCCTCGTGACGGCTCCGGAGTGGGGCTGTTTGGTTTAGCGAGTTGGGGGAATTGCAACTCAAACCAGGTCGGTTTTTAATTGAGCTGAATCCCCAAAACTTGACGAAATGCCATCAGGCCATCTAAAAGAAGGCAGATCCTGCACAGTGGAAGAGTTGACGTCACCTTGGCGCCTGCCAGACCAATGACAACTTGGAAAACGGGTTTTTTAAAGGGAAAGAGCAAAATGAGGAGACATGGGCAGTTCTCACATTCGATGACGTTTCCGTCTCAGGAATGAAAATGCCCATTAATTTTGATGTGTGCCCCTTTTCCTAATTCTCCCTTTATTGAGCCTCTATTGTAAACATTTACATTTAAAGAAATGAACCTTCATTTGAACTCAATGTAGTGTAAGTACTGCTGTTGGCAATTTTGTTGAGTTATTTTAAAAAAAGTCTCATGTGAATTTGAAAATATGACTGTTTAATTGGAAAAAGAAGTGGAAGGTCTAGACATTTTCTTTTAATCTCTGCCTTGCAATCCTTAACTTCCCTTTTATATCTATTACTTTTGGTTAGTAGTTGGGGTGCAATTAGGGTGCATTATCATTGTTCCATCTTGTGCAAAAACTGCCTCCTTTCTTCGATATCCCCTTTAGAGCCAGGGTTTTGGAACCAAAAGTATATCTTGAGAAAACCATTGTGAGGAGAGCGAAGGCATTCACTCGGTCAAGCTCAGAATCTCTCCCCCTCTCTTTTCATTTTCCTCTCCCTCTCCTCTATAAAAACTTCTCAGAGACTATCTGATGACGACAGTCCAAACTATTTCATGGAAGCTGTTTGTTATTACCATTATTACTAACACTACTACTATTAATGATAATTGTATATGCTAAGTACCTCCTATGTGCCAAGCACTGTACTAAGCACCGGGGTAAATGGGGCAAGGTAATCAGGGCAGACACAATCCCCTACCTTACATAAGAGCTCACAGTCTACGCTTAAAATAAGACAGCATAAATTAGGATGCATTTTGGCATGTGCCACCCAAATGGGTCTTCCTATCTATGTCAGCACATCCGTGCCACGTGGACTTCTAATTAGGGCTGTCCTTTTCTACTTTAACTTGTGGCCCAGGAAGTCGAATCGCCACATGCTCTTTGTCGCACATGGTCTCAAGCTTCTAAATGAAAGCAAGCACGAAATGCAACAATTTTAAACACATGAAAGTCAGAAAATGCAAACGCCTATACTTATTTTCACAGCAGTTCAATTTCCTTGAGGTTACGCACTTGACATTAAGGAAAGAGACGTTGGGCTATCATTAACATTTTGACTCTCTGAAGAGGTGAAGGTTGGAGTCCACTTCAACTTGTAATTAAGCAGAAGCCCTTAGTGTCCAAGACACTTAAAATCTGGCCAACCTGGTGACATGAAATAGCTGATAAGATAATTAACTTCAATTTCCTTGCAAAGGATTTTGTGAGGACGGTGTTTTTTTTCTGGGATTTTCTCGGTGATGCAATGCTGATATTTAAAGAATATTAAAATGAATCATGTTCCTCCTCATGGGAATTTCCATTCTTAAGGATCTCCCGGGAGATTCAAGAGGCTCTTGAATTGACACTCCACATTTCTCTCTTCCAGTCCTTCCCTCCTTCTTTGGAAGCAAGATGATGACGATGGTATGTGTTAAGCGCTTACTATGTGCCAAGCACTGTTCTAAGCACTAGGGTAGATACAAGGCAATCCGGTTGTCCCATGTGGGGCTTACAGTCTTAATGTCTTAATCCCCATTTTCCAGATGAGGTAACTGAGGCACTGAGGAAGTTAAGTGACTTGCCCAAAGTCACACAGCTGATAAACTGTGGAGCCTGGATTAGAACCCATGACCTCTGACTCTGACTTGTATGTATTTATTACTCTTATTTATTTACTTACCCTGACTTGTATGCATTTATTACTCTATTTATTTATTTTATTTGTACATATTTATTCTATTTATTTTATTTTGTTAATATGTTTTGCTTTGTTCTCTGTCTCCCCTTTCTAGACTGTGGGCCCACTGTTGGGTAGGGACTGCCTCTATATGTTGCCAGCTTGTACTTCCCAAGCACTTAGTACAGTGCTCTGCACACAGTAAGCGCTCAATAAATACGATTGAATGAATGAATGAATGAATGAATGACTCCCAAGCCCGGGCTCTTTTCCCCTGGAGCACAATTTGAAACACAGACTCATATGAACAGAAAGGCAGGGCACCACTGAGTCAGACTAATGGTCTAGTGTTAGGTCTCCAACAGTGCCAAGAGGATGTGTGCAGGAACTGTGGGATTGTTGCCCTCCGGGACTTCCATCCAATAACTAGGGATGAATGAATTGTTTTGTTTATTAACCGCTTACTGTGGGCCACACATTGTACTAAGCACTAGGGGATACAAAACAATCAGACACGGCTACTGCCGTACATGGGGCTCTCATTCAAAGTGGAAGGGAGAACGGACGATGAGTTCACATTTAATAGATCAGGAAACAGATGTACGGGTAAGTGAAGTGACTTACCCAAGGTCACAGAGCAGGTAAGTGGCAGACTGGGGACAGAACCCAAGTCCTAACTCATTCCACTAGGCCGTATTGCTTCTCCATCCAACAGCCCCAACAGCCTCTAATTAAACCATCAATTATATCTATTGAGCATCTACGTGCAGAACCCTGAATTAATTGCTTAGAAGAGTGTAATGCAAGAAAACAGAAACCCTGCCCACAAGGAGCTTCCAATTTATATCCACATACCTTTTGACCTTTCTGATACTTGCGGCCTGCTCTCGTCCATGTGGTAATGAAGTCTATGTCCTCACTTCTCACTGTGTGAAGAACGGTTTTTCTTTTTTTGTTGTTTTAAAGCTACCATTTCCAAATTTTAATGGGTACCCCCTGTCCTGGACTTTCTTCCGTTCTTCCTGAATTTGGAGTGTAGCTAGTTTGCTGCACTGTAAACCCAAAGAGCAACCGTTTCTCAAACTGGGGTCAGTGAAAGATGGCAGGAAACCAGGGTCTGTAGCAAAGGAACCTAATAATAGCATATAAAGGCTGTAAACCCTTTCCATTTCTCTTAGTGGGCTCTTAACTAAGCAGCAACTAGTAGATAGGGAATGGGCCTGGGAGCCAGAAGGACCTGGGTTCTAATCCCAACTCTACCACTTTGTTGTGTGACCTTGGGCAAGTCGCTTAACTCCTCTGTGCCTCCTTTGTAAAATGGGGATTAAGACTGTGAGCTCCATGTGGGGCATGGACTGGATCTAACCTGACTAGCTTAACTACGCCAGTACTGAGTACAGTGCCTAGCACATAGTAAGTACTTAACAGATACCTTAAAAAAACAACAAATCTTTAAATCCCAGTTAGACTCTTCGTAAGCGTTAAGTTCCCAGATACTTCACTCTTGCCATTAGGCCACACTGCTCCCTCCAAGAAATGTTCTTTGTGGGTGCTGGGTGGCTAGTATATTTGGATTAAAGACTACTGGAAGAGCTAAGAAATATGATATTACAGATGCTATTTAGACTAGATTAAAGAGCAGCATGTCCTTTTAGAAAGAGCGGGCATCTGGAAGTCAGAGGACCTGGATTCTGATCCTGGTACTGCTACTTGCCTGTTATATCATCATCATCATCATCAATCATATTTATTGAGCGCTTACTGTGTGCAGAGCACTGTACTAAGCGCTTGGGAAGTACAAGTTGGCAACATTATATGACCTGTAACTGTTTGGTTGATCTTTGGGGTGGTGATTCAGGGCCTGTTCTCTCTCCACTTAGACTGTGAGACCCATGAGGGCCAGGGACTGTGTCTGACCTGAATTATCTTATCTACCCCAGTGCTTAGTTCTGGGCTTAGCACAATCGTCTAAGTGCCTGGGAGCCAGAGGACATGGGTTCTGATTCCGGCCCTGCCACTTGTCTGCTCTGTGACTTTGGCCAGGTCACGGAACTTCTCTGTGCCTCAGTTACCTCATCTTTAAATGGAGATTAAAAACGGTGAGCCCCATGTGGGACAGAGACTGTGTCCAACCTGATTAGTTTGTATCCCACCCCAGCACTTAGTACAGTGCCGGGGGAAACCGTAAGTGCTAAACAAATACCATAAAAACAACACAGAACACAAAACCAACAGAAAAACTCCCCAGTCACCATTATTATTACTGGAGATTCTTTGTAAAACACTGGAAACATGTGGTTTAAGCCACAATCATTTTGAAAACATTGGAACACATCGCTGGCCACTACTAAAGCAGATCTGGCAGACCTGAGATGCTTATCGGTCTCTCCAAAGCTGCTTGATGAAGCTATGACTAGTAGAGTCAGGGTTGAAAGTGTCTTATCTGATCCAGTCCCTTCCACCACCGAGTAAATCAATCAATCAATCAATCGTATTTATTGATCTGTGTCTCATCCCATTCAACCTATTCTATATTGTCACTGTACGGACAGTGGGGAACTCCTCCAACTCAGCAGGCTATGAACTTGCAGGGAGGAATAAAAGTGCCAGTTACATACCTGGCTTTTCGAGCAGTGTGGCCTATGGAAAAAGCATGGGCTTTGGAGTCAGAGGATCTGGATTCTAATCCTGGGTCCACTGCTTGCCTGCTGGGTGACCTTAATCAGGTCACCTCACTCCTCTGTGCCCCAGTCTCCTCACTATAGAAGGGTGATTCAATACCTGTTCTCCTTCCCCTTTAAACTGTGGCAGAAATGGCAACCCAGTGCTTAATAATAATAATAATGACGGCATTTATTAACATTCCAAAGTCACACAGCTGGCAATTGATGGAGCCTGGATTTGAACCCATGACCTCTGACTCCAGAGCCCGGGCTCTTTCCACTGAGCCACGCTGCTTCTCTGCTTAGTTACAGGGTTTGGCACATAGCAAGTTCTTACAAAAATACTATTATTATTATTATTATTACAACTACTATTTGTGGTCACATTTTCTTGCCTTGAGAGGTTTATTAAGACTATTATGGTTTATTAAGGGATTAAGACTGCGAGCCCTATGTGGGACAACCTGATTAGCTCGGATCCACCCCAGCGCTTAGTACAGTACCTGGCACGTAGTAAGTGCTTAACAAATACTATTTAAAGAATTGGACTTCGACTATCTACTTGTTTTGTTTTGTTGTCTGTCTCTCCCTTCTAGACTGTGAGCCCGTTGTTGGGTAGGGATTGTCTCTGTTACTGAACTGTACTTTCTAAGGGCTTAGTACAGTGCTCTGCACACCGTAAGCGCTCAAAAAATACGATTGAAGGGAGAAAGGAAGAAGGTTTAACATCCCATACGACTGAAGGAAGAAAGGAAGGAAGAAGGTTTAACATCCCTAGTTTAATCCCTTTCCCTCCTCTGTCTCCTCTACATTTTTCCTTACTGTTGCTACACCTAAGAGCATCTCCTTCAAGACACCTTCACCAATTAATTCCCAACACCCTAAGGCATGCCAACCTTAACACTTACGTATTTCTATCCATCCTCGGCATTTTATCCGTATATATGTTCCGTCGTTTATTTCGCTATCTCATTATGACAGTCACACTACTATCTGAAATATCCTTGACTGTTTTCTTGCTCCTAGTATTTGCAGACACTTTAAGTCTACCCATTTCCTCATTAGATAATAGCTCTTAGTGGGCATGCACCTCATCTTCTCCTTCTGCTCTACTCTCCCAAGTGCTCAGTAGTGCAGTGCTCTGCACATAGCAGACACTCAATAAATACTACTGATGATGAATTTGAGGAAAGTGAAAAAAAAAACCACAAGAACAAAATCAGCAGGAATGAACCCAACAACCAACCACAGTAAATAAAATATATCAATATAAAGGGTGTCTCAAGTATGGCAAAAGTCATCCTGACAGGCAATTTGAGTCACTTCACTTCTCTGGGCCACAGTTACCTCATCAATAAAATGGGGATTAAGACTCGGAGCCCCATGAGGGACAGGGGCTGCGTCCAACCTGGTTAACCTGTATCTATCCCCAGTGCTTAGTACAGTGCCAGGCACACAGTAAGCACAAATAAAATAAAAATGAAACAGAAAGTGTCCTTTGTGAAGCAAGGTTCACAGGTAAGCTCTCGTATAAAGAGATTCAGAAATGTTCCCTCTCTGCATATGGCTCTCCCTTCAGGTGTTGGTTTGGGGCCAGGTATGAGTTTAGGACAAGTGTAAGAGGAATTTAACTGTAGAAAAATACACATCAAAAAATCACAAGTGTGGATATGGCCTTGCTCGTTCAAGTGGACTGAACCCCCCCGGGGCCTGCTGTGGGTTCAGATACAGGGTGGAATATTCATTACCTTCGAAAAGCCAGCCAGCTGCGATTAGATTCACAGCTAAGAGGGCTGCAGTGTGTGGGGGTGTGTGTGTATGTACATGCGTGCATGTGGGTGTTATGTACCTGTGTTTTCTCAATGAAATGCCATCTCTCTGACTGTGAGGGCTGTGAATGAGAGGAGAGCTGTGAAGTGGGGCTGCTCTCAATCGTGAAACCCAGTGGATGGGATCTTCCTGGTCCGATTTCCTTCCTTAGAAGTGGGGTGCGGTGGGATTTCCCGTCTGTTTGGAGGTTTCAAGGGAAGTAGCATGGTCTAGTGGATAAAGGATGGGCCCGGGAGCCAGAAGGACTTGGTTCTTGTCCGGCTTTGCCATGGGTCTGCTTTGTGACCTTGGGCAAGTCATTTTACTTCTCTGGGCCTCAGCTACCTCATCTGTGAAATGGGGATTAAGACTGTGAACCCTGTGGGACAAAGACTCTGTCCAACCCAATTACCTTGTATCTTCTCCAGAACTTAGTACAATGCCTGACACATAAGCACTTAACAAATACCATTATTATTATTATTATTATTATTACTATTATTATTATTATTACAGAGTACGGGCCTGGCAGTCCAAAGGACCTGGATTCTAATCCCAGCTCTGTCACTTGTCTGCTCTGTGACCTTGAGCAAGTCACTTTACTTCTCTGTGTCTCAGCTACCTCGTCCACAAAATGGGGATTAAGACTATGAGCCCCATATGGGACAGGGACTGTGTCCATTCCAATTACCTTGTATCTACCCCAGCGTTTAGAACAGTGCCTGGCACAGAGTACGCGCTTAACAAACACCACTATTATTATTATGAAATTATTTTTCCCACCAGTTCATTCATTCCATTGTATTTATTGAGTGCTTACTATGTGCAAAGTACTATATTAAGCACTCTGGAGAGTACAATACCACAACAAATAGACACAATCCCTACCCACAATGAGCTCACAGTCTAAAGTTTACTTTCTATATATTCCTGTTAACCTTCACCCAAGACATAACACTTCTGGACATTTTGACAGATGGATTTTTCAAACACATACACAAAAAAAGAAAAGAACCTGATCAGGTGGGCTCTGTCTGGCCCGCCCGGTCTGGTCATTTCATGTGGTTTCCCAGGGAAAGGAATCAGGAGCTGGGATGGCTCTCTTCTAAGGAAATCTTGTGAGCTGTTTGAAATGGGCACTTTCATTCTAGGCTTGTGTTGGAGTTCAGAGCCCCATGCCAGCACCAAAAGCTTCTCGCATCCGGTGGCGAGCTGCCTTCACTGGGCCCTAAAATGAGCTCTCGGCTCCTGTTTTCTCGGTTAGGTGACTGACGTTTCCTCCTAAATCTAATAATAATAATAATAATAATAATAATAATAATGGCATTTATTTAGCGCTTACTATGTGCAAAGCACTGTTCTAAGCGCTGGGGAGGTTACAAGGTGATCGGGTTGTCCCACGGAGGGCTCACAGTCAATCCCTATTTTACAGATGAGGTAACTGAGGCGCAGAGAAGTTAAGTGACTTGCCCAGAGTCACACAGCTTGACAATAGGCGGAGCCGGGATTCGAACCCATGACCACTGACTCCAAAGCCCGGGCTCTTTCCACTGAGCCACGCTGCTTCTCTTAATGGTTCTACTTATGCGGGACTCCTGCTTGCTAGCTGCTGTTTCCTCCACTGCCTCCCCTGAGCCCTGCAGCTCAATCTCCTGCTTCTCCTGATCCACCTGTAGCTGGTCCCGATTTGCTTCTGATCTGCATCCCCCACAACTTTCCCCCACAGTGGCCTGTCTGGGCCCCTACCTTCCTGATTTCATCAGCCTGGTTTTTGTGGGTCTCTGCTCCACGGGGCTCCAGCTCACTCCAGGCTCCTAATCGCTTGGCTAGGAGTGGGAGGGAGAGGGGGTAAGAGACCGGAGTATTCCCTCTAGACTGTACGCTTGTTGAGGGTGGGGAATGCCTCCGCCAACTCTGCTGAACCTGACTCTCCCAAGCGATTAGCACAGTGCTTTGCACACGGCAAGCACTCAGTAAATATCACCGAATGGAATGAATGAATTAGTTAATTAATTAATGGCTCCCTAACCACCCTACTACAGGGCTTTGGAAAAGCTTCCCTCAGCCTTGGAAGGAGTCTCTGGCAAGTAGTGAGCACGGCTAGAGCAGGAACTGAGGTGTGGAGAGAGTGAGGTGGGGGAGATTGGCTCCAGGGCTCAGGCTAGGAGTTGCCACCGCCTCCCTGGGACCACCTACTTCCAAGCTGCTTGTGGTGGGACTTGAGGGGCCAGCATGATGTCAGTGTCAGTGACTCAACGCTGACATGGAGATAACAGTCAGGGACATTTGGTCAGGGTCTCCCCGGCTGGTTGCTTCCCTGAAACGGGACAGGGATGGGAGATCGGCAGTCCCCGTTTGCAGCTGTCCGGGGTACATATTCATTCATTCATCATATTTACTGTGTGCAAAGCACTGTACTAAGCACTTGGGAGAGTACAATACAACAACAAACAAAAACATTCCAGCCCACAACGAGCACACTCCTTGCTAGGAGATCTTTTAGGGCAAAAACTCTTTTCGGAGTTCTACAGAATCCACAGAGCACTGTCTTTGAACTTGAATGACAGGAATTATATGTAGATCTAGACGGGAATTCTCTCTACTGACTTCACCCCGGAAGGCTGCTGCTTGGTTGTCTGACACTCCTACGCGAGTTTGGAGTTTCTGACCAGTAACAGTGATAATAATAATAAGTGCGGCATTTATAATTACTTAATGCTAACTGATTTAGCATTTTTTGACTGTGAGCCCACTGTTGGGTAGGGACTGTCTCTATATGTTGCCAACTTGTACTTCCCAAGCGCTTAGTACAGTGCTCTGCACACAGTAAGCGCTCAATAAATACGATTGATGATGATGATGATGATGATGATTTGTTACTTGGACTGCGAGCCCCACCTTGGACATGGAATATGTCCAACTTGATTATCTTGTCTCTATCTCAGTGCGTGGTACAGTGCTTGGCACACTGCAAGGGCTTAACCAATATTATTACTATTATTATGACAAGCACTGTACAAAGCGCTGGAGTAGATACAATACAATCAGATGACCAATTATCATCCTTCCAGATGCTCCCCCAGGAGCAGGAGATGGGACGGGGTGATGCGTGGCTTGGGGGTTTCAGAGAGGAACAGCAAGGGGGTGGGAAGGGACAGTCCTCCCTCCCACTCCTAATTCAGACTTGCTGGCACGGGAAGGGACTTTTAATTAATTAATGGCTCTTTTCGACTGTGAGCCCACTGTTGGGCAGGGACTATCTCTATATGTTGCCAATTTGTACTTCCCAAGTGCTTAGTACAGTGCTCTGCACACAGTAAGCGCTCAATAAATACGATTGATGATGAAGCCACTATGACGTGCTGCTTCTCACGCCAGGCTGCGTCGATCCATCAATCAGTGAGCAGCGTGGCTCAGTGGAAAGAGCCCGGGCTTGGGAATCAGAGGTCGTGGGTTCGAATCCCGACTCCGCCACTTGTCAGCTGTGGGATTTTGGGCAAGTCACTTCACTTCTCTGGGCCTCAGTTCCCTCATCTGTCAGATGGGGATTGAGACTGTGAGCCCCGCGTGGGACAACCTGATCACCTTGTTATTATTCTCTGTGCCTCAGTTCCCTCATCTGTAAAAGGGGGATTAAAAGAGTGAGCCCCACCTGATTACCCTGTATCTTCCTCAGCACTTAGAACAGTGCTTATTACTCTATTTATTTATTTTACTTATACATATCTATTCTATTTATTTTATTTTGTTAGTATGTTTGGTTTTGTTCTCTGTCTCCCCCTTTTAGACTGTGAGCCCATTTTTGGGGAGGGACTGTCTCTATACGTTGCCAACTTGTACTTCCCAAGCGCTTAGTACAGTGCTCTGCACACAGTAAGCGCTCAATAAACACGATTGATGATGATGATGAAGGGACATAGGTCAGGCTACTGCAGAGGCTCTGTGCCCTCCGAGTTCACACCACCTCCGAGTAACTGTCCCTGCCGGCTCAGGGAGCAGGTGGCACCCTGCCCAGTGGGATGCTGAAACAAGGCCAAGAGGGTTGGGAGAGAGTGGAAGGGTCCTGATTGGAAGTTAGCACGTCAGGTTGGGCGGCCTGGTGCGCCACATCTCTGTCATGCATGACTGGGCGTGTGACAGGGGTTAAAAGTGGCTGAGGCAGAAGGAAAACCCACGGGCTTGATGCCAGAGATCAACTTTCCCCCTCTCAGAATCAACCATGAGAGGAAATAGGGCAGGAGGGGGATGGCACGGTTGCTGGGCGGGAGCCGCCCATCTCTGGAGGGGGGCGGGATTTGGCCTGGGGCCTGAGCCCTCCCCGCTCTGGCACCTGAAACATGTGGTTAGTGCAGAATAATCACCCTGCCTGCTGCGGGTAATTCTTTCCATATGCCTGCTCTGGAGTGCGGAGGAATGAAAAGAGTTCGGCCTGGCAAGGAAGCTGAATTGAGGAGTAGCGTGGCTTAGTGGATAGAGTACGGGCATGGGAGTCTAAAGGACCTGGTGCTGCCACGTGTCTGCTCTGTGACCTTGGGCAAGTCGCTTCACTTCTCTGGGCCTCAGTTCCCTCATCTGTTCCCTCATCTCGCTCTCGCCTGTCCCGCCATCGACCCCCGGCCCGCGTCATCCCCCGGGCCTGGAATGCCCTCCCTCTGCCCATCCGCCAAGCTAGCCCTCTTCCTCCCTTCAAGGCCCTGCTGAGAGCTCACCTCCTCCAGGAGGCCTTCCCAGACAGAGCCCCTTCCTTCCTCTCCCCCTCGTCCCCCTCTCCATCCCCCCCATCTTACCTCCTTCCCTTCCCCACAGCACCTGTATATATGTATATATATTTGTACATATTTATTACTCTATTTATTCATTTTATTCATACATATCTATTCTATTTATTTTATTTTGTTAGTATGTTTGGTTTTGTTCTCTGTCTCCCCGTTTTAGACTGTGAGCCCACTGTTGGGTAGGGACTGTCTCTATATGTTGCCAATTTGTACTTCCCAAGCGCTTAGTACAGTGCTCTGCACATAGTAAGCGCTCAATAAATACGATTGATGATGATGATGATGATCTGTAAAAATGGGATTAAGAGTTTGAGCCCCATGTGGGACAGGCACTGTGTCCAACCTGCTTAACCTGTATCTATCCTGGCACTTAGAACAGTGCTTCGCACATAGTAAGTGCTTAAAAAGTACCATTATTATTATTAGAGAAGCAGCATGGCGTAGTGGATAGAACATGAGCCTGGGAATACAGAAGGGAATACAATCCCGCCTCCACCACTTGTCTCCTGTGTGACCTTGGGCAAGTCACTTCACTTCTCTGTGCCTCAGTTCCCCTCACCCGTAAAATGGGGACTGAGACTGTGAGCCCCATGTGGGACAGGGACCGTGTCCAAACCAATTTGCTCATACCCACCCTGGTGGGTACACTGCCTGGCACATAGTAAGCACTTCACAAATACCACTATTACTACAAAAGCAGCGTGGCTCAGTGGAAAAGAGCCCGGGCTTTGAAGTCAGAGGTCAGGGGTTCAAATCCCGGCCCCGCCAACTGTCAGCTGCGTGACTTTGGGCAAGCCACTTAACTTCTCTGTGCCTCAGTTACCTCATCTGGAAAATGGGGATGAAGGCTGTGAGCCCCCTGTGGGACAACCTGATCACCTTGTAACCTCCCCAGCGCTTAGAACAGTGCTTTGCACATAGTAAGCGCTTTACAAATGCCATCATTATTGTTGTTACTATTAGGAGCTGGGTAAAGGAGGTTTCGGAGACATGTGCAAGGAGAGATGGTTTGCCTTTCCTCCCTTTCGGGAAAGAGAAGGTTTTTTCTGAAGCCCCACAAGCACCCAGTGGACGGTCGCCCTCCAAAGTGGCTTTCGCGTTGGCAGTGTACTCACATGGCGAGGGGTCTACGAACATAGGGTCGATGTTGTGCAGCAGCTCCACTCTGGGGGATGGGCTTCCTTCGCTAGAAAACAATTTATTAGGAAGCATTAATTTCCTTTTTTACAATGCTATTTTACAATGCAATGCCCATGTGCTATTTTCATATTTCCTCTTGTTCTGCTCGTAGGAAATGGCAGAGCTGCTGTTCGTGTCTCATTTTGAACTTTAAATTTGAAGGCTCAGGACTTTCTAGGGTATAATCACTATGTCCGGGATATGACAGATATGATATAAAGACCCCTTGCCGGGAAAACAATGAGAATATCTGCTGATGACAAGTAAATGTGAACCCAATTATCTTTCTGAAAAATTAGCCAAGTTAAGGCGAATGCTAATTAGGCAAAGGGGACAGCCACATCTGACTCCAAAACGGAAGCATTTCTATTCCATTTTTTTGTTCTCTCTTCTAATCCCCAGATCTTCCAATCTGACCTACAAGTGTCCATTTTCACTGTCTCCTGGGTCTCTTTCCCTCTGGTACCGTTTCAAGAACTTGTAATTTACTGCCATCTAATCTTCAACTGTCGTATCACATTATTCCAAACATCTTCCTTCACTTTCTCTCTGTGAGCCAGTCCTGGAGAGCTCAATATTCTTCCTTTCTCTTATCAAACTTCCCCTTTTAAAGGTCCCGTGAAGGAGTTTTGGCCATGTACACCGGTCTTTTCAGTCACGCTCACATGCACTGGCCGGATCTCACTGTCAGTAATAATAACGATTATGGGATGTATTAAGCACTACCATGTACCAAGCAGCCGCAGTCCCGCATGGGACCCAAAATATAAGAGGTAGGGAGAAGAGATGGGAAAACTGAGGACCAGGTCCAAGATCACACAGCAGGCCACTGGCAGAGCTGGACCTAAAGCCCAGTTCTTCCAGACTTTCAGTCCCATGCTCTTTCCCCTGGGCCATGCTATAGCCCAGTATCATCACCTTCAAAAACGAAGGAACAGATGGCCATATTCATTCATTCATTCATTCATCCATTCATTCATTCAATCGTATTTATTGAGCGCTTACTGTGTGCAGCGCCCTGTACTAAGCGCTTGGGAAGTACAAGTTGGCAACATATAGAGACGGTCCCTACCCAACAGTGGGCTCATAGTCTAGAAGGGGGAGACAGAGAGCAAAATAAAAAAATGTTAACAAAATAAAATAAATAGAATAAATATGTACAAATAAAATAGAGTAATAAATACGTACAAAACATATATACATATATACAGGTGCTGTGGGGAGGGGAAGGAGGTAAGGCAGGGGGGATGGGGAATCTATAGATAAACCACACCACCATGCAAGCGGCTGTCCATCTCTGTTTTCCCTTTCCCCGGTTCTCTCTATTCTTCCATTCCAGTTAATATTTTAAGATCCCATGCTCCTAATGTTTTATTCTTCTCCTTTGCCATCTGTTTACGATTTGGTCTAGCCTGTTCATTTTCAAGGCATATATTGTTCCGATGACTCCCTTTTACCGTAGGGAATTCACCTGAAAATAGAAGATTCAGTCACCCCTAGGACTACTGTATAGACTGATGTCTGTACACTACCCATTTACTCATTTCCCTTTCCATACTCTTTCAGTTGCATCTGCTCCCTACCACCTGCAATTCATGTATTTGTCTGCCTCCCCATTCATGTTTTTTTAACCTCTTTTGTATTCTCCCAAGCCTTTCCCAATCGTTTCCCAACACCCCAAATCATTCCAACCCAAGAGCTATCTCTACCAGTTACGTACTTATTTGTACTCAGCCAGAGCACTTAATAATAATAATGATGGCATCTGTTAAGCACTTACTATATGCAAAGCACTGTTCTAAGCACTGGGGAGGTTACAAGGTGATCAGGTTGTCCCATGGGGGGCTCACAGTTTTAATCCCCATTTTACAGATGACGTAATTGAGGCCCAGAGAAGTGAAGTGACTTGCCCAAAGTCACACAGCTGACAGTTGGCGGAGCTGGGATTTGAACCCCTGACCTCTGATTCCAAAGTCCGGGCTCTTTCCCCTGAGCCATGCTGCTTCAGTTGTGTATTATACTGCATTTACTTGCATAACTGCCTCCACCATGGAATTGTCCTTCCCTGATTTTTTGAGGAGGAGATAAAAGATAATTTTTGAACCATATTAACTATAAGCAGTGACAGTAGCAGGCGCCAGGGGAGAAAGAGGAGAAGGATAAGAACATGACAAAGCCACAGAGACTGGCTTGGGCAGGGGGATTAAAACATTTCTTCAAATTTTTTAAAATGGTATCTAAGGGTTTACTATGTGGCAGGCACTGTACTAAGCACTGGGGTCGACACAAGCTTATCAGGTTGGACACAGTCCAGGCCCCGCATGGGGTTCACAGTCAATCCCCATTTAACAGATGAGGTAACTGAGGCACAGAGAAGTTAAGTGACTTGCCCAGAGTCCTGCAGCAGACAAGAGGCAGGGGTCAGGATTAGAATCCAGGTCCTTCTAACTCCCAGGCTGATGTCCTGTCCATTAGGCTACAATGCTTCATTGAAATAGGATATCTCAGAGGAAAAATAGGAGAAGGATGGAATGCAATAATGCAGCAGACAGGGCTTGCCCCAGGGGATGAGGAGCAGTGTGGCTTAGTGGAAAGAACATGGGCTTGGGAGACACAGGTTGTGGGTTCTAACCCCCGCTCAGCCACTTACCAGCTGTGTGACTTTGGGTAAGTCACTTAACTTCTCTGTGCCTCAGTTACCTCATCTGTAAAATGGTGATTAAGACTGTGAGCCCCACGTGAGACAACCTTGTATCTACCCCAGAGCTCAGAACAGTGCTTGGTACATATTAAGCACTTAACAAATACCATAATTATTATTACTATCCTTGTTATTCTTCACTGAAATGAGACCACTCTTGAGGAGGGAGAAGAGGTAGAGGAGGGAGAGGAGGAGGAGGAAGGGGGGGGGCAAGGCCAAATTAGTGCAGGGGCTCGCAAGGCTGACGCCTGGCAATATAGGCTCAAGAGAGTCTGCTTTAAGCCCCCATTCTTATTTGACCTATAAAATAGCCCCACTCCAGTTTTAATGTTGCAAAAATTATGCAAAAAGTGAAGCAATTATGCAAGTGAATACGGTATGCACGTTCAACTGGACACTCAGCCATTTATTCTGATTTCACGAGTTCTAAATATTTTCATATCTATCTTGACCGTAAGAATGTAGGCAGGAAGCATGTCTTACAATAATCATAATGATGGCGTTTGTTAAGCGCTTACTATGTGCAAAGCACTGTTCTAAGCGCTGGGGGGGTGATCAGGTTGTCCCACGTGGGGCTCACAGTCTTCATCCCCATTTTACAGATGAGGTGACTGAGGAACAGAGAAGCCAAGTGACTTGCCCAGGGTCACACAGCTGACAGTTGGTGGGGCCGGGATTTGAACCCATGACCTCTGACTCCCAAGCCCGGGCTCTTTCCATTAAGCCACGCTGCTTCTCGCCTTTGCTGTTTTACGCTTATGCAGGTTGTCTTATGCTTCTGTTGTACTTCCCCAAGCAATTAATAGTGTATTGCACCCCCTGGGTGCTCAATAAATACCATTACTACTACTACTGTTCTCTGCCCCAAACAGGCCTTCATTCAGTATTACTGATTGATTGGTTGATTGGCTGATTGATCTTTTCTTCAGGATCACTGGTGTGGTATCGCTATTGCAGGTTAAGCTATAAGGCCTGGGTGATTCTACCAAAAATAGGGCTAGTGCCATTTAAGGGAGACCCCCCAAGGCTACCCCCTTCAACTCTAAAAAGTTGTGACCCACGGAAGAGATGATTTGAGTCTTACACAGTAAACGGCTTTAAAAATAGACAACTCGGGGAACACCGTTTCTCCTTAATCTGGAGGAACCACATGGATTCAAAAATAACAAGCCTAGCTGTGGTGAGATGACAGATCAGGATACCAGAGATTATGAATAATCTAATGATTATGCATTTATCAAAAAAGCTCTGAGTCAGTTATAATGTCCTATAAGCCGAAGTTGAGGAAAATGATGTCTTCAGGAAAACATGTCAAGATGTTTCTTTTTAAAAAAAGCTGCAGAAGTAACGAATATTTTGATAGGGAAGTGGTTAGAGATATGATGCGGAAAAATACAATAAGTGGCAAGAGATGAAAAAAAACCATCAAAACATCCTCAGTGACATGAGGTCATTAGAGACTAAAAACCTTCTATTATTTCTTTCTCCGGGGTTGACTTTTGCCCGAAAGTATCCTTCTGTTACTCTTTATGGTAAAGCTACTCCGAAAGGGAACATTTCCATTCAGAAAATACTGTTTTTAACAATGGTATTTGTCAAGCACTTACTATTTGCTAAGCAGTGGGGTAGATACAAGCTAATCGGGTTGGACACATTCCACATCCCACATGGGGCTCACACTCATAATCCCCATTTTACAGGTGAGGGAACTGAAGCACAGAGAATTGAAGTGACTTGCCGAAGCTCACCCAGCAGAAAAGTGACGGAGTCAGGATGAGACCCCAGGTCCTTCTGGCTCCCATGCTCTATCCATTAGGTGACAAATGAGCCCTCCTTCACTGAATTTAAGAAAGATCCCAAAGTCCAGATTTTGAAAAGAAGAGTGACAGACACCAAATTAAACAGCTCAAACACCAAGAAGCACCATGAGAACAGTGCTCTGCACATAGTAAGTGCTTAATAAATGCCATCATCATCATCATCATGACATCTGAAAGAAGACATGCAGACAAATCCAGAGCCTCTGTGGTTAAAGGCAGGAGAAGTTTTAATTTTCACCCACCGGTCTATATTAATCAGGCATGGTTTTGCAATTTAATGCTGTCCTAAGAAAGCTGGGCACACTTCAAAATGGATACTTCACTTTGTGCAACCGTTGTGCACTTCTAATTAACCCATATTGTCTAGGGGGTGAAATCTCAGCTGTGAGAACTCTTGTTCATAAACTGTCTGTCTCCCCCTTCTAGACTGTGAGCCCGCTGTTGGGTAGGGACCGCCTCTATATGTTGCCAACTTGTCCTTCCCAAGCGCTTAGTACAGTGCTCTGCACACAGTAAGCGCTCAATAAATACGATTGAGTGAGTGACAATCGCAAATGCTAAAATGGCTTCAACCCAAACCCACTGTTGAGTGAACAAGGTTACTTTAAAATTGCCCATTAACAGGATAGTTCTGCTCTTTCAAATAACATCGAGATGAACTTGCGGGTTCCTTCCCCCAAATGCGCCATGAAATCCTCTGCCGTATTTTCCTCACAGATTTTCTTTTCTTGGAGTTACGAGGGAGAGGCAGCAGTCGGCAACCGCGTTACAAAATGTGACGTTGGTTGGCATAAAGCGGTGGATCACGAGTCCGGCATCAGAGAGGGATAGCATTTGTTAAGGGCTTCCTGTGTGCACAGCACTGGACTAAGCGTTGGGAGAGATTTCGTGGCTCAATGGGAAGGGCTTGTCTCTATATGTTGCCAATTTGTACTTCCCAAGCGCTTAGTCCAGTGCTCTGCACACAGTAAGCGCTCAATAAATACGACTGATTGATGGATTGATTTGGAGTCAGAGGCCGTGGGTTCAAATCCCGGCTCCGCCACCTGTCAGCTGTGTGACGTTGGGCAAGTCGCTTCACTTCTCTGGGCCTCGGTTCCCTCATCTGGAAAATGGGGACGAAGACTGGGAGCCCCTCGTGGGACAACCTGATTACCTTGTATCTACCCCAGCGCTTAGAACAGTGCTTTGCACATAGTAAGCGCTTAACAAATACCAACATTATTAGAGAAGCAGCGTGGCTCAGTGGAAAGAGCACGGGCTTTGGAGTCAGGGGTCATGGGTTCGAATCCCGGCTCTGCCAATTGTCACCTGTGTGACTTTGGGCAAGTCACTTCACTTCTCTGGGCCTCAGCTACATCATCTGTAAAATGGGGATTAAGACTGTGAGCCCCCTGTGGGACACCTTGATCACCTTGTAACCTCCCCAGCGCTTAGAACAGTGCTTTGCACATAGTAAGTGCTTAATAAATGCCATCATTATTATTTGGACTCAGAGGGCACGGGTTCGAATCCCGCCTCCGCCAATTGTCAGCTGTGTGACTTTGGGCAAGTCACTTCACTTTGAGAAGCAGCGTGGCTCAGTGGAGAACAGCCCGGGCTTTGGAGTCAGAGGTCATGGGTTCAAATCCCGGCTTCGCCAAATGTCAGCTGTGTGACTTTGGGCAAGTCACTTCACTTCTCTGGACCTCAGTTCCCTCATCTGTAAAATGGGGATGAAGACTGGGAGCCCCCCGTGGGACAATCTGATCACCTTGTAACCTCCCCAGCGCTTAGAACAGTGCTTTGCACATAGTAAGCGCTTAATAAATGCCATCATTATTATTATTATTATTTCACAAGTGAGAAGAAGGACACGGTCCGGTCCCTGTCACTGAGCAGAACCCGACAGAATACTTGACCCAACCCCCAGTGGTGGAGGGTGTGACCCACAAAGTCCTGTCCGGGGCCCTATCACTGATGGAGATAACCAGGTGGTGGTAATAATAATAATAATTATTATTACGGTACTTGTTATGCGCTTACTGTGTGCCAAACACCATTCTAACTGCTGGGGCAAATGCAGGTTATTCAGGCTGGACACAGTCCCTGTCCCACATGGGCTCACACTCTTAATCCCCATTTCACAGATGAGGTAACTGAGGCCCAGAGAAGTTAAGTGACTTGCAGTGAACCCAGCACAGGGTAGCCAGTAATGGGAGCAGAAGGGAAGTGCAGAGAAGGGGCACCTGGATATGAGTCTGTCTCGTTCTGTGCGTTTCTCTGTATGTCCTTCCTTCCTTCCTTCCTGCCTTCCTTCCTGCCTTCCTTCCTTCCTTCCTTCCTGCCTTCCTTCCTTCCTTCCTTCCTTCCTTCCTGCCTTCCTGCCTTCCTTCCTGCCTTCCTGCCTGCCTTCCTGCCTTCCTTCCTTCCTTCCTGCCTTCCTTCCTTCCTGCCTGCCTGCCTTCCTGCCTGCCTTCCTGCCTGTCTTCCTTCCTTCCTGCCTTCCTTCCTGCCTTCCTTCCTTCCTGCCTGCCTTCCTTCCTGCCTGCCTTCCTGCCTTCCTTCCTGCCTGCCTTCCTTCCTTCCTGCCTTCCTGCCTTCCTTCCTTCCTGCCTTCCTTCCTTCCTTCCTGCCTGCCTTCCCGCCTTTCTTTCTTTCTCTCTCTCTCTCTCTCTCTCTCTTTCTTTTCTTCCTTCCTTTCTTTCTTTCTCTTTCTTTCTTTCTTTCTTTCTTTCTTTCTTTCTTTCTTTCTTTCTTTCTTTCTTTCTTTCTTTCTTTCTTTCTTTCCTCTCTCTCTTCTTCAAGTCCATGGGCTTGGACTACTGGCCTCAGCTTCTGGAAACCTTGAGTTTCCAGGAAATATGGTTCCTTTCAGGTTAGCCTCAGGTGGGGGATCTAGGATGATGAACCTCTCCTTACACAAATAATAATAATAATAATAATAATGATGGCATTTGTTAAGCGCTTACTATGTGCAAAGCACTGTTCTAAGCGCTGGGGGAGGGATACAAGGTGATCAGGTTGTCCCACATGGGGCTCACAGTTTTAATCCCCTTTTGCCAGATGAGGTAACTGAGGCTCAGAGAAGTTAAGTGACTTGCCCAAGGTCACACAGCAGACACGTGGTGGAGGCGGGATACGAACCCATGACCCCTGACTCCAAAGCACGGGCTCTGTCCACTGAGCCACGCTGAATGTCCCTAATAATGGGCCCGCTTACATACAATCCAAACCACAAATATCTGAAAGAAAGTAACAGACACAGGAATTGTAAAATATTCTAGGCTGATTAGGTCTTTCAGAATGCATTTTGAATGTATTCAGAGTATTTTCAGGGTACATTCCTAGCACACTGCACAGTGAGATCCATGCCACAGATGACCATAAAAGAGGGTAATTTGTTCCTCTTTTGGGGTTGGTTTTCTATTCGTTCCACAGTTTAAAATATTCTTAATATTAAAGAAATGGCTAAGCATCCTGTCTTTTTTCCATAATATGGTCCTAGGTTTATTCCCTAGAACATTGAAATGTACACATTGTGAATTTACCCAAAATCCCACATTTTTTCAGATTGAAAAAAAAAATTAAGAAAAGGGTTGTTGATCAGTAAAATTTGATGTCAGTTGGGTATAAATATTTTCTAAAAGAATGAAATTTCAGATTCTGTCAGGAGAAAAATACAATTTCCAGGTTTTGACAGCTATTTCCCAACCAGTTAAGGGGTGGGGTGTGGATGTGGAAATACTTTCCTACAAATAAACTGTTATAAAGCTCCACATTTTTAGTATTTCTTGTGCACTCTCTCCCAATCATTAGTCTTTCAGAAGGAAGTAGCATAAAATTTCCAGCTATGGAAACAAAAATGAGAAAATGGTCTGAGAAAACAAAATGTATTTGGCTTGAAAAATGATTTACTAATTAGACTAATCATCCCTGAATGGACCACACGGATGTTATCATTCATCACTCTTGGCTCTATTTTTGTCTCACTAATGTAAACTTGAGAAGGGAAATGTTTTCGGGTAGGATTCCATTTTCTCCTTCAGATGTGCACTGAGTTGCTCTTGAATACCGTACTTCATTGTCCTTTGTTTGATTCTTCCTGAACAAAGAGAAACCTAAACAGAAACTACAGACTTTACAGAGGTAAAGACTTTTTGAAGTAATTGGTGAGAAAATACCCAGAATTTTTGCTCTAGCTGAAAAGTTAGTTCATTCAGTCAGTCAATCGTATTTATTGAGCGCTTACAGTGTGCAAAGCACTGTAATAAGCACTTGGGCGAGCATAATGCCACCCACTCCCTGATGGTCAGCATTCTGTTGGGTAGCCGGTAGATATTCATTCATTCATTCTTTTAGACTGTGAGCCCACTGTTGGGCTGTTGCGTAGGGACTGTCTCTATATGTTGCCAACTTGTACTTCCCAAGCGCTTAGTACAGTGCTCTGCACACAGTAAGCGCTCAATAAATACGATTGATGATGATGATGATAACTTTGTATTTAGTGAGCACTCACTGTGTGCAGAGCACTGTACTAAGCAATTGGAAAGTACAATTTGGCAACAGATAGAGACAATTCCTACCCAACAATGGGCTCACAGTTAGAAGGGGGAGACACAACAAAACAAAACAAATAGAGAGGCATCAATAGCATCAAAATAGAATTATAGATATACACACATCTTTAATAAAACAAATAGAATAATAAATATGTACAAATATACACAAGTGCTGTGGGATGGGGAAGGGGGTAGAGCGGAAGGAGGGAGTAAGGGTGATAGGGAGGGGAGGAGCGGAGGAAAAGGGGGGCTCAGTCTGGGAAGGCCTCCTGGAGGAGGTGATCTCTCAGTAGGGCTTTGAAGGGGGGAAGAGAGGTAGTGTGGAGGATGTGAGGAGGGAAGGCATTCCAGGCCAGGGAGAGGACGTGCACCGGGGGTTGACGGAGGGACAGGCGAGAATGAGGCCCAGTGAGGAGGTGAGTGGCAGAGGTGTGGAGGGTGCAGGCTGGGCTGAAGAAGGAAAGAAGGGAGGTGAGATTGGAGGGGGCGAGGGGATGGAGAACTTTGAAGCCAAGATGTGGCACTAGTCACCTTCCAACTCACCCGATTCGGTCCAGCATGAAAGTTCATCTTAAAAGCAAATGCTCTGCAAAAACTATATGAGTGTGAATGGGGTGGTGGGGGGGGGGGGGGGGGGGGGATTATAAATGACTCTGGACCAGAGGAAGAGAGAACCATAATATTGAGGTTTCCAGAGGCTATCCCCGTTCTGGGCTTCCTTATATGCTTTTTCATGCTCATTCATTTTCCAAGGAAATGCCAGGTAAGAAATAACTTCCCAAATGAAAAGCAGTCACCACAAAATCTGTTAGGCCCCGTGGGGCCAGCCCAGAGGTTCTGGGTTCTGCGGCTCCGGGGGGGTTTGGTTTGGGCATCCTGCTGAGTGGCCCGGTGGGCCTCAGTGAGGTAATTAGGGTTTCACGTGACTAAAGAAGCTTCACTGCCCCTGACACCCCAGTGGAGCACTCCTGAAGAGTAAAGATGGCACCAACCTCAATACAGACAAAGTGGGAAGCTTGAGGTGAGGGCAACGGATGGAGCAAACAAGAACGAAGGACAAGATGGAGAACCTCCATGAAGGAACTGATTGATAGGGCAACAACCCTGAAGGCCTCTCTTCTTGGAGCATACTATATTCTATTGGTTTCAAAGGCCTTACAGCCATAAACAATCTATCAACATGTGAAGATGACGCACTCACTCCAACTACTGCCGTCAGTCAGGCATGAAAAATGTCCCAAACCCCGAGCCTGATGGCAAACATGCTGCAATCTCCAATAAAAATAATAGTAGTGATGGTATTCGTTAAGCACTTACGGAGCAAGTCTGGTGCTCAGCACTGGGGCATAGATCAGGTTGGACATAGTTCTTGCCCTGCATGGGACTCACAGCCTAAGTGTGAGGGAAAACAGATTCTGAATCCCCATTTTACAAATGAAGAAACTGAGGCATAGAGCAGTTGCGTGACTAATCCCAGATCTCAGAGTGGGTTCGTGGCAGAGCAGGGATTAGAATCCCTTTTACTCCCAGGCCTGTGCACTTTCCACTAGGCCACACTGCTTTCCTAGCATGGAGACTGACAGGTCCTCATAATCACAGGCCTGGCTTGGGCAAAAATGGTATTTAATGAGAACCCAATGAAAGCTAAACACTGTCCTACACACTTGGAAGAGCACAACAGAAGCAACTTTCCTGCCTTCATTAAGCCTTCCCTTACCCAGCACCATATATATATATATACATATATATATATATATATATATATATATATATATGTATATATATATATATATACATATACATATACACATATAGTGCTGGGTGAGGAAAGCCCACTGTTGGGTAGGGACCGTCTTTATACATTGCCATCCTGTCCTTCCCAAGCGCTTAGTACAGTGCTCTGCACACAGAAAGCGCTCAATAAATACGATTGAATGAATGATTGAATAATCCCTTCCAGGCTGTGAGCCCGCTGCTGGGTAGGGACCGTCTTTATATATTGCCATCTTGTCCTTCCCAAGCACTTAGTACAGTGCTCTGCACACAGTAAGCGCTCAATAAATACGACTGAATGAATGATTGAATAATCCCTTCCAGGCTGTGAGCCCGCTGTTGGGTAGGGACTGTCTTTATATACTGCCATCTTGTCCTTCCCAAGCGCTTAGTACAGTGCTCTGCACACAGTAAGTGCTCAATAAATACAATTGAATGAATGAATGAATGAAAGGGAAGGCTTAATGACTATATATATATTTTGTGGTATTTGTTAAGCGCTATGTGCCAGGCACTGTACTAAGTGTACGGTTAGATACAACCTAATCAGGTTGGACACAGTCCTTTATTCCACATGGGACTCATAGTTTTAATCCCCATTTTACAGATGAGGTAACTGAGGCCCAGAGAAGTTAAATGACTTCCCTAAGGTTACAGAGCAGACAAGTGAAGGAGCCAGAATTAGAACCCAGGTCCTTCTGACTCACCGTGCCTCGTTCTCGCCTGTCCCGCCGTCGATCCCCGGCCCACGTCCTCCCCCGCACCTGGAATGCCCTCCCTCTGCCCCTCCGCCAAGCTAGCTCTCTTCCTCCCTTCACGGCCCTACTGAGAGCTCACCTCCTCCAGGAGGCCTTCCCATACTCAGCCCCTTCCTTCCTCTCCCCTCTCCATCCCCCCCATCTTGCCTCCTTCCCTTCCCCACAGCACCTGTATATATGTACATATGTCTGTACATATTTATTACTCTATTTATTTATTTATTTATTTTGCTTGTACATATCTATTCTATTTATTTTATTTTGTTAGTATGTTTGGTTTTGTTCTCTGTCTCCCCCTTTTAGACCGTGAGCCCACTGTTGGGTAGGGACCGTCTCTATATGTTGCCAACTTGTACTTCCCAAGCGCTTAGTACAGTGCTCTGCACACAGTAAGCGTTCAATAAATACGATTGATGATGATGATGATGATGACTCTCAGGCCCGTGCTCTATCCACTAGGCCACACCGCTTCTCAAATTTCAAATTTTGAAATTGAGACTTTTGAAACTGCATTGATTTCCAGGAGCAATTCTCTTCCTTCTCATTATTTACGGTCAAACGTCCTCAAATGGCCCAGCTTCCGTTTGATTTACACTAAGTCCCTCCAACCCACTCTGAGCCACTTTTACCTGATAGTTTTCCACACGTCATAGCCGTCCAGGGGCTTGGTGCCGTTTAAGCGCCCGCCGGCGAGGTTCACCAGGGTGGGCAGCCAGTCGGAAATGTGGATGAGCTCCCGATTTTTGACTCCCTTCTGCTTCAGCAAGGGGCTCGCCACGAAGCCGACCCCTCGCACACCGCCTTCCCACAGTGTCCATTTTCTTCCTCTTAGAGGCCAGTTGTTGCCCCCTGCCAAAGTCTGCCCTCCATTATCTGAAAGACAAGTAAGCCTTCCGTGAGGACTTGTTTACTGCTGCTTTGCACTTTCCCAAGTACCCAACATAGTGCCTTGCACACAGTAAGCACTTAAAAAATGTGACTGAATGAGTGAATGAATGACAATGTTGTCCGCCAAGTATCAGCCATTACATAGATTCAGGTTCCAGGATAGTTAAATCACCCAGATTCAAGCACAATTCAAAACATGCCAGGTCTTACCAAGTCAATCAGTCACATTTATTGAACATCTACTATGTGCAGAGCACTTTACTGATCACTTAGGATAATACAAGAAGATACAACCCTTGTCCTCAGGAACCTACAACTAGTGGAGAGGCAGATAAAAAATAAATTCTGAGAAATAAGACATCAGAATTAAATAATACAAGACATAAAATAAGATCTGAGACTGGCATCTGGTGACAAAATCCCTAGATAGACTATGCACTGGAGCTCAAGGCCTCTGGCCAGTGAGGAAGACTTAAGTATTTCCCGAGCCCCTGTTATTTGAGTCCCGCTAGCTTGTGTTCATTCATTCTTCCTGATACATGAGCGGAGAAGATAGTTTAGTTTTTTGGAGGGTAATTATGGTAACTAAATAGTGGTGAGGGAAGGGGCTACCAGTCAGTCAATCACATTTTTTGAGGGCTTACTTTGTGCAGAGCTGTACACTAAGTGCTGGAGAGAGTACAATATAACAGTATAATTGATGCATTCCCTGCCCACATTGAGCTTACAGTTCAGAGGGGGAGACAGACCTTAATATGGATAAATAAAATTACAGATATGTGCGCTGGGAGGGAGGATGGATAAAGGGAGAAAGTCAAGGTGGTGCAGAAGGGAATGGGAGAAGGGAAAGGAGGGCCTCTTGCAGGAGATATGTCTTCAGTAAGGATTTTAAGTGTCGAGGGGGAGAGTAATTGTCTGTTGGATTTGAGGAGGGGAGGGCATTCCAGGCCAGGAGCAGGGGCAGCGGCAAGATAGATGAGATGAAGATTCAGTGAGAAGGTTGTGAAGTGCGCAGACTGGGTTGTAGTAGGAGAGTGGTGAGGTTGGAGGGGGCAAGGTGATAGAGTGCTTTAAAGCTGAAGGTGAGGAGTCTCTGTTGCAGTGGTGGATGGGCAGCCACTACAGGTTCTTGAAGAGAGGCCTGAACAGTAATTAAGGTGGGATAGGACTGTGAGTTCATTGTGGGCAGGAGTGTGCCTGTCTGTTGTTACACTATACTCTCCCAAATGCTTAGTACAGTGCTTTGCACACAGTGAGTGCTCAATAAATACGACTGACTGAATGAACGAGTAGGATACATGCTTGGATTACCGTGGTAGCAGTTTGGATGGAGAGAAAAGGACAGATTTTAGCCAGGTTGTGAAGGTGGAACTGACACGATTTAGTGATGGACTGAATACGTGGGTTGACCAAGAGAGAGAGAGAGAAGAGTCAAGGATAATGCCAAGGTTATGGGCTTATGAGACAGGAAAGATGGTGGTGCTGTCTACGGTGATGGGAAAGTCAGGGGGAGGACAGGGTTTGAGTGGGAAGATTAGGATTTCTGTTTTACCGAGAGGGAGATCCAGAGAGGTGATGGGCACGAAGGCAGTCCAGGGAGGCGGTGGGTGCGGAGGCTCCCAGGAAAGTGGTAGATGAGGGGGCTGCCCAGGGAGACAGTGGGCATGGGGGCTGTGCAGAGCAAGTTCTTTGAGAGCCCCCCCAGGGGAAACAAACAGAGAAGTGTCACATTCCTCCTGTACACAGTAAACACTCAATAAATACCACTGACTGACTGACTGAGTTCCCTGCCCACAAGGAGCTCAGATTCTAATAAAGGAGAAAGATATAAATATTTATAAATGTCACAGAGGCTATGAAGCAGCTGAGAAGCAGCATGATGAAGTGGATAGAGTCCGAAGGTCATAGATTCTAATCCCGGCTCTGCCACTTGTCTGCTCTGTGGCCATGGGCAAGTTATTTCACTTCTCTGGGCCTCAGTTACTTCATCTGGAAAACGGGGACTGAGAGTGTGAGCCCCATGTGGGACAGGGACTGTGTCCAACCCAATTTGTTTGTATCCACCCCAGCGCTTAGAACAGTGCCTGGCACATAGTAACTGCTTAACAAACACCGTAACTACTATTATTATTATTATAGAGAAATATAGGTTTTTTTCAAGGAAAGTTTTATAAATAAAATCTGCATGTATTGGAAATGCCTACCAGAGTTGAGTTAAAAATAAGGATTGTCTTTAGCCTAAAAATATGTCATACTGTTGCCTTCTGTGGCATCTTGTCAATAAACAATTACTGCATGTCAACTGTGTACAGAGAACTAAACTGAGACAGGGATGCTATTGTCTAATGGGAGAAACGAGACGAAGTGGCGGAAACAAATGTATTCATACCGACTCCAGATGTGTAGAAATAAATTTATGAAAACTATTTTCAAGGGGTGGAGTGGGAAAGACGGAGGAGGGAGTTATTGCAATGACTGAAACCTGGTGGGATAATCTGGAAAGGTTTTGAAGGAGATGAGATTTAGACAGTTTTGAAGGGGGGAGGGATATGCATTTGGCAAAAGGAGGGAGGCGATGTCATGAGCTTTCAAAGAGATTTGGAGAGGGAAGAAGCCCTGACACCTAGCAAAATGTTCTGTATATGAAAGCACTACATAAATTTCAGACCTGATTTTCTCCCTAGAGTACTTCCACTGTGCCCTTCTCATCGTGCTTCCCTGCTGTGACTTTGACGTGTCTGCTTCATACATTTTCTGGCTTATGTTCTGAACAACACCCGTTAGTCCCAAAGTGGCATGAAAACTATTGAGCAAATCTGTATCAGCTGTGCTGTACGTAGGACAAAAACCCACTATTGGAATGACTGGGGCACTTTTTACTCCTCCCTATTTAGATTGGGAGTCCCTTGAGGCGGCATGGAAGCAGCGTGGCCAAGTGGTTAAAGCACGGCCTGGGCATTAGATGGACCTGGGTTCTAATTATGGTTCTGCCACTTGGCTGCTGGGTGACCTTGGGTAAGTCACTTAACTATTCTGCATCTCAGTTACCTCATCTGTACAATGGGGAATAACACTGTGAGCCCTATGTGCGGCAAGGACTGTGTCCAACCGGACTATATGGTATCTGCCCCAGTGCTTAGAACAGTACCTGGCACATGGTTTCCTGTGCATTAATAAAGTGAATAATGCAACACGAAGCACGGGTAGTATATTGATAATAATAACAGTAATAATGATGGTATTTGTTAAGCACTTACTATGTGCCAAGCACTGGGGTAGGTACAAGGTAATGAGGTTGTCCCACGAGGGGCTCACAGTCTGAATCCCCATTTGACAGATGAGGTAACTGAGACACAGAGAGGTTAAGTGACTTGCCCGAAGTCACACAGCTGATAAGTGGCGGAGCTGGGATTCTAAAGAGGTTGCTGGACTACCACTCCTCGGCGCTCAGCAAGTACTGCACGATGACGACAAGGAAAGGGTAACAGCACAGTGGCAATCTGGCCTGTGTAGAGAACTCTTCTGTTGTGGCCCATAATAGACAGTGGCCTACTCCATCAAGGGAACCACAGTCACTGAACAGAAACCAACTGATGCCATTGTCCGGGTAGCAGGAAATAGGTTCAACCTATTTTCTGAAGAAGAGTGAGTTAGGGCACTCCCCAGGGTTGTTTTCATTATTAGCAATAACATTTTGTTGTGGCCAGTTTTCAGAGGCAGTGTGTAGAGTACAAAATTCCTCTTCTGTTATCTTTTCCTCTCAAGGACATACCTGCGGTTTCCTTAGAGGGTGACTACTGGGGAATTCATATGTAGCTGGCTCTCAGGATTACTTACAGTTGGTCAATCAATCAATTGCATTTATTGAGTGCTTACCATGTGCAGAGCACTACACTAAACGCTGGGGAGGGTACAATACAACAGAATTAGCAGGTATGTTCCCTGTCCACAGTGAGCTCACAGTCTAGAGGGAGAGACAGACTTTAATATGAATAAATTAGTACAAAAATAAATGCATAATAAGTACAGGACAGGTAGCCCAACAAATTCTGTCAAGGAGAGGGTCTCTTAGCACATTCACTTCTTTGCCTCCATTTCTTCTTCTCCAAGTCTCTCCAGGAGCCCCTCCAAATTGGCTTTGCCCCCCTCCCCTTCACTCAATGGAACTGCCAAGGTCACCAAGATCAAGGTATCTAAGGTCACCAATGACCTTCTTCTTGCCAAATCCAATAAGTTCTACTCCATCCAAATCCTCCTCAATCACTCAGCTGCCTTCAACTGGATCTCCCCTGCTACTCTCCAGTCTTTCCCTCCTCCTGCCCCCTCTTCAACTCTTCCATCTTTTCTATCAGTACCACAAGAGGAGATCTCCCACCTCCTCTCAAAATCTATCTTTGCCAACTGCACCTCTGACCCCATCCCTTTAGACCTTATTAAAATACTTGCTTGGCATCTCCCTTCTCCTCTCCCTGACCACCATCTTCAATTGTTCACTTTCAAATGGCTTCTTCTCCACTGCTTTCAAACCTGCTAATATCTCCCCTATCCCCCAAATACCCTCCCTTGACCCTACAACTCCCTCCCGTTATTGGCCCATCTCCCTCCTACCATTCCTCTCCAAACTCCTTGAACGAGTTGTCTTCACCCTTTGCCTCCACTTTCTCTAATTCTCTCCTTGACCCCCTCTAATCTGGCTTCCGCCCCCTTCACTCCTTGGAAACTGCCCTCTCAAAGGTCACCGATGGTCTCCTTGCCAAATCAATGGCCTCTATCCCATCCTAATCCTCCTCAACCTCTCAGGTGCCTTGATACTGATGATCAGTCCCTTCTCCCGGAAACATTATCTAACCTCGGCTTCGCTGACACTGTCCTCTCCTGGTTCTCCTAGCTCTCCTGCCGCTCATTCTCTGTCTCTTTCCCAGGCTCCTCTGCCTTCCACCCTCTGACAGTGAGGGTCCTTCAAGGTTGTTTTGGGTTCCCCTCTATTCTCCATTTATCCCACTCCCTTGGAGAACCTATTCGCTCCCATGGCTTCAACTACGATTTCTATGTGGACGATTCCCAAATCTTCATCTCCAGCCTTGAGAGCTCACCTTCTCTGCAGTCTCACATTTCTTCCTGGTTTCAAGACAACTTTACTTGGACGCCCCACTGACACCTCAAACCTAAACATGTCCAAATCAGAATTTCTTATCATCCCATCCAAACCCTGTCCTTCCCGGACTTTCCCCATCACTACAGACAGCACCACCATATTCCCTGTCTCACAAGCCCATAAACTTGGCATTATCCTTCACTCAACTATCTCACTCAGCCCACACATTCAATCTGTCCCCGCATCCTGTCAGTTTTTCATTGTTTCTTTTTTTTAATAACAGTACTTGTTAAGGGCTTTCAGTGGCACCAGGCACTGTTCTAAGTGCTGGGTTAGTTACAAGATAATCAGGTTGGACAGAGTCCCTGTCCCAAATGGGGCTCACAGCCTAAATCAGAGAGGAGGATTTAATCCCCATTTTGCAGAGAAGTTTAGTGACTTGCCCAAAGTCACACGCCCAAACAGACAAGTGGTGGAGCTGGGATTAACACCAAGGTCCTCTGACCCCCAGGCCTGGGCTCTTTCTTTCCTCAGGCCATGCTGCTTCCTTACCTTCACAACATCTATCTTCTACTTCATACCATCACTTAAGTCCTCCCTTTTCTCTCCATCCAAACTGTTACTATGCTGATTCAACACTTATCCTATCCCGCCTTGATTACTGCACCAGCCTCCTCACTGACCTCCCTGCCTCCTGGAGAGTTTCACTCCCAGTCCTTACTCCACTCTGTTGCCTGGATCATTTTTCTAAAACCTATTCAGGCCATATCTCCCCATTCCTTGAGAACTTCCAGGGGTTGACCAGTCACCTTACCTTACAGGAGCGCCTTACCAACGGCTTTAAAACGTTCAATCAGCTTGGCCCCTTCTACCTTACCTAGATGCTTTTCTACCATGACCCAGCAGGTTCACCTCATTCCTCTAACATCAACCTACTCACTGTGTCTTGATCTTGTCTACCATGCCACCAACCCCTTGCCTGAACTCTTTCCTCTTTTTGTCCTCAGACCACCACTCTTTCACCTTCAAAGTCTTACTAAAATCATATCTTGTCCAAGGGCCTTCCCCAACTAAGCCCTCATTTCGCCTACTCTCTCCCACTTCATGAGATCTAGACACTTAGAGCTGTACCCTTTAAGCACTCGAGAGTCACTCCATCCTCAGCCTTACAGCACTTACAAACATATCCTTAATTTATTTTAATGTCGGTCAGCCCTCTAGACTGTAAATTCCTTGCGGGCAGGGAACGTGTCTACCATTTCTTTTGTGCTTAGTTCAATGATCTGCATATAGTAAGCACTTAATAAATACCAGTGATTGACTTACCCCGAATCTTTCGCTTAGCCGAATCAAATGAGCATGATATCAAGTTAGTTCAACTTTTAGAAACAGAATAATCTGTTCCAGCAGGATCGCTGAGAGATTCAGTGTACTTTAAAAAGAATCTGAATGATATGAACTGACATAAAAGAAAGCTCTTCATGAAGTGGGGGGATGGCTTCTGCTTTAACCATTTCAGCCTAATGTAAATGACAGATTAGCGATCGAACTTAAAGACCAAATCGACAGCAATTTTACTTCCCCTAATTTCTCTTCGCTAGGAGCTTTCTATTTTTTCCTAAGAATTCATTTTCAAGAGAGACTCTTCCTGTTTCATTTCCTGACTAAACTGCTAAGAAAGGTTTCAAATCAAAATAAGAGGGCTCTGTTTGATAACGGAAATCCTGATACATTTTCTAAGGCGGCATCAGACTTTCAGCAATGCCTTGGCTAGAAGAAAAATCTGGTTATTAAACCTTCGGTGTCTAGTTAAGTCACGCTCAACTCAAATGAAAAGGGTAACAAACAGATAATAAAAAACACACAGATCTGCGTTATTACTCAGGAATGGATAAAATCAGCTCTCAGAAATTCCATGGAAAAACAGCTGGCTGCCAGTAATCACACAGAGTTTGAAACGCGCGACAGTCGGTCATGAGCCATCCTGCTTCTAGCTGGTTAAAACTGAGCTGAGAAAACAACTGCATTTGGACGAGGCCATGGGGAGCCTGGGCTTCTAGCTGTGAAGGACTGGGTGGGTCTCAGGAATGAATTCCTGGCCTTGTCAGCCATTCGGCGGGGTGCTGAGGAAGGGGCAGGCTCAGGGGGAAAGCTTGGTCTCATCCTGCCTATTGTGGTGTCTGGTTCAGGACACTGAGGTAAATGATTTGGTGTCTAAGCCCCTGTTAGGTTCTAAGTTCCTTGAGGGCAAGGATTGTGTTTGGGGTCTCTCTTGTACTCTCCCCAGCCCTCTGAACAGTGCTCAGTCCACAATAGGGGTTCAATAAACAGATTGATTGATTGAGAGGCATGGTCCCATGGTTCCCCATCGTGGAACTTGCCCGGACACCATCCCAACCAATGTTCAATCACAATTTCCGACGGGAGAGCTGGAAAACGTTCTGCCTGAAAAGTGGCTCGATTTGGATTGAAATGAGGCAGGGCTGGGCCTCTGCTAGGACTCAACGAGGCTGGGGAAGCCAAGTCGGATATCGACTTCCTGGAGGCCTGGGGTTACCGCTCTGTGTGGGGCTGGGCCACCCCTGGTCATTTCAGATTGAATGCAACCCAAAGTCCACGAAACCTGCCTGGACCTAGGCCCTGAGGGGAGGTGTGATCTGTACACAGAGGGAATTCCTGGAGCTGGTAAAGGTTCTCTCTCCTCCCACATCCAAAGAAGCAGCAGGGCTCTGTGGATAGAGAGCGGGTCTGGGAGTTGGAAGGACTTGGGTTCTGATCCCAGCTCTGACACTTATCTGCTGTGTGACCTTCACTTCCCTGGGCTTCAGTTACCTCATCTGTAAAATGGGGTTAAGACTGTGAGCCCTATGTGGGACGCGGACTGAGTTCAACCTGAGTATCTCCTACCTACTCCAGAGATTAGAACAGTGCCAGGCAAATAGAAACCACTTAACAAATACCACAAAAAAAAAGGAATACTGGCCCATTATCAGCTGGTCAATTTCACCTTCCTTCAGTGCTGGACCCCAATCAATCAATCAACGGTATTTTTTGAGCACTTACTGTGTGCAGAGCATAGTAATAATAATAATAATAATGATAATGGCATTTGTTAAGCGCTTACTATGTGCAAAGCACTGTTCTAAGCGCTGGGGGGATACAATGTGATCAAGTTGTCCCACGTGGGGCTCACAGTCTTAATCCCCATTTTTACAGATGAGGTAACTGAGGCTCAGAGAAGTGAAGTGACTTGCCCAAGGTCACACAGCAGACTTGTGGTGGAGGCAGGATTCGAACCCATGACCTCTGACTCCAAAGCCCGGGCTCTTTCCACTGAGCCACGCTGCTTCTTTAACTGTCTCACATACCTAGTACTAAGTGTTTGGAAGAGTACAGTGCTTTGAAGATACAACAGAGTTGTTAGATATGTTCCCTGCCTACTAGGAGCTTAAAGTCTAGAGGGCGAGAGATGCATAAAAATATATTATGGATGTTGTACATAAGTGCTATGGGCTGAGGGTGGGATGAATATCAAATGTTTAAACGGTACAAATCCAAGTGCAACGGTGAAGCAGAAGGGAGATGAAATAGGGGAGATGAGGGCTTAGTCGGGGAAGGTCTCTTGGAGGAGATGTGGTTTTAATTTGGCTTTGAGGGTGGGGAGAGTGGTGGTCTGTCACATATGAAGTCGGGGGGGGGGGGGAGTTCCAGGCCAGAGGGAAGACATGGGAAAGGGGCTGGGGCAAGACAGATGAGCTTGACGAACAGGGAATAGGTTGGCTTTAGGGGACCAGAGTGTGCAGTCTGGGTTGTAGTACAAAATCGGTGAGGTAAAATGGGAGGGGCAAACTGATTGAGTGCTGTATAACCAAAGATAAGGAGCTTCTGTTTGATGCAGAGGCAGATGGGCAACCACTGGAGTGAGGAGACATAGACTTAACAGTTTTGGGGTTTTTTTTTCCCAGAAAAACCATCTGGATAGCAGAGTGCCAAGAGTGGGGAGAGACAGGAAGCAGGGAGATCAGCAAGGAGACTGATGAAATAGTCAAAGCGGGATTAAGTGCTTGGATTAGAACAGTAGCAGTTTGACTGGAGAGGAAAGGGTGGACTTTAGCGACGTTGTGAAGGTAGAATCAACTAGACTTGGTGACGTCGAATAGGTGGGTTGAATGAGAGAAATAAATCGAGGACACTGCCAAGGTAATGGGCTTGTGAGACAGGAAGGATGGTGATGCTGCCTACAGTGATGGGTAAGTCAGGGGGAGGACAGTGTTAGGGTAGGAGAGACTTTCTGTTTTGAGCACGTTAAGTGTGAGGGGTCAGTGGGTCATCAAAGTAGGGATGTCCTGAAGGTAGGAGAAAGTACGATATTGCACAGAAGTCAAGGCTAGAGTTGTAGATTTGGGAACTGCTGGATTGCTAAGCAACAATCCTTCTTGTTTCCCCATGGCCAGGGTGGTAACTCATGTTCACATATGTTGGGGGCTCTGAGGGCCACCCCTACCCTGGTGGGTGGGGGGCATAGGAAGAGAAGATGAGGTGCCGGAGGCCCTCATTAGCTCAGGAACTCTTCCACTGTAGTCGCTCTCAGTCTGGCAATCGTATTTATTGAGCACTTACTGTGTGCATAGCACTGTACTAAGTGCTTGGGAGAGTACAACACAACAATAAACAGACACATTCCCTGCCCACAAGAAGGTTACAGTCTAGAAGGAACCACAGTATCTGAGGGTAGAATATGAACCAAGCCTGAAGATGGCTTTAGGTGGGTTATTCAGTCCTCTTAGCTTGTACTTCCCAAGTGGTTAGTACATGCTCTGCACACAGTGAGCGCTCAATAAATACAATTGAATGAATGAATCTGTTGGCCCCCAGAGGTTCAGTCAACATGAAACAGAAGCTGCTTCCAAATCAAAAATGAAGTGAACAACTTCTGTTGAGGCTGCAGGTCATTCCGTGACTGGATTTAGGCAGTGCCGACGCTGGAGAATTCTTACCCCTGGGAAGTGGGAACTCCTCCCGAGAGGCCTGAAACCTGCTCCGGTGGCCACCTTCCCATCCTGGGCAATTTCTAGTCACTTCAGAAAACAAAACCACGATGATTATTTTAATGGTATTTGTTAAAGGCTTACCATGTGCCAGGCACTGTACTAAGCGCTGGGATAGATACAAGCTAATCAGGTTGGACACAGTCCGTCGTACGAGGGGCTCACAGTCTTACTCTCCATTTTACAGATGTAACTGAGGCACAGAGAAGTTAGGTGACTTCATTCATATTTATTGAGCGCTTACTGTGTGCAGAGCACTGTATTAAATGCTTGGGAGAGTACAATGTAACAATAAACAATCACATTCCCTGCCTCTGCTCACAAGAATGCAGAACTTTGAACCCTCAGGAAAGTACTTGTCCGGGTCACATAGCAAGACAAGTGGTGGAGCTGGGATTAGAATCCAGGTTATGTCATGGATGAATTCTGGATTATGGGTTTGGGGGGGGCTCTATTATAATAATAATAAAATAATGATGGCATTTATTAAGCGCTTACTATATGCAAAGCACTGTTCTAAGCGTTAGGGAGGTTACAAGGTGATCAGGTTGTCCCACGGGGGGCTCACAGTCCTAATCCCCATTTTACAAGTGAGGTAATTGAAGCCCAGAGAAGTAAGTGACTTGCCCGAAGTCACACTGCTGACAAGTGGCGCAGCTGGGATTTGAACCCACAACCTCTGACTCCAAAGCCCAGGCTCTTTCCACTGCGCCTCGCCGCTTCATGCAGTGGTATTATGCCCCCTCAGGCTTTCAAAAAGCCCATCGGGTATTATCAAAGAAAGAAATACAATAGTCCCGGCCTAGGATCCAAGTGAGACGTCTAAAATGAGTGTTTGGCCAAAGACGGCCTGGAAGATGTTTATGCAACCTTTTTTTTCACCCACCTGTGGGGAAGTCCTAAGCAGTTCTGCCAGAACAGTTCATGGCCCACAGGCCAGATAAGCTCGGTGACCCATGGCCCACAGAGAGACACTAATCTGACTGTGCATCCTGATTAAAGGCAGCAGCAGGGGGAGAGTTCCTGCAGGGCCTGCATTAGAAGGGGACGCTGATGTAATGAAATTGGCTGGGACGCCACGTGACTGATGCTGCCACCGGGGAGGCCAAGATAAAGAAGATCCAGGGGAAAGGGCAAGGCCGAGAATTTAATGAGATTTTTTTTTTTTTTCAGAGAGAATTTCGAAAAGTTGCACGGAGAGATTTCCTCGTGCAGACCAGACAGAGATGCCAACGGGTTTAGTTCAGACCGGTTTCATCTGCGGTACGGAAGAAGAGACAGAGACCGTGCTTTTTGAAAGAGGGGAAGACGTTAGGTGGCAAGGGCAGTGGAAATTGGGTTGAGAGCTGGAAACTCTCAATCAATCAATATAGGATGTGTTGAGCAACAACGGCATGTAGGACACTACACTGAGGATTTGGGAGATACAACAATAACAATGTTGGCATTTGTTAAGCGCTGTTCTAAGCGCTGGGGGGGATACAAAGTGATCAGGTTGTCCCATGTGGGGTTCACAGTCTCAATCCCCATTTTACAGATGAGGTAACTGAGGCTCAGAGAAGTTAAGTGACTTGCCCAAGGCCACACAGCAGACATGCGGCGGAGCGGGATTCGAACCCATGACCTCTGACTCCAAAGCCCGTGCTCTTTCCACTGAGCCAGAATCGTCGGATACATAGAAGCAGAGCCCCGGGCTTGTCTCTGATCCCGGCTCCAATATTTGTCTGCTGGGTGACCTTGGGCAAGTCACTTGGCTTCTCTGTGCCCCGGTTGCCTCATCTGTACAATGTGGACTAAGACTGTGAGCCCCAAATGGGGCATGGACTGTGTCCCTCCTGATTAGCTTGTATCTACTCCAGAGCTTAGTACAGTGTTTGGAACATAGTAAGCGCTTAGCAAATACCATCAAAATGCCTCAAGGAGGTTATAGCCTATTCATTCATTCATTCATTCATTCAACTGCATTCATTGAGCGCTTACTGTGTGCCAAGCACTGTACTAAGCACTTGGGAGAGTACAATACAACAATAAACGGACACATTCCCTGCCCGCAACGAGCTTACGGTCTGGTGTGGGGAAAGAGACAGACATTAATATAAATAAATACATTTCAGCTATGTGCATAAGTGCTGTGGGGCTGGGAGGGGGGAAGAACAAAGGGAGCAAGTCAGGGAGATGCAGAAGGAAGTGGGAGAAGAGGAAAGGGGGGCTTAGTCAGGGGAAGCCTCTTAGAGGAGATGAGCCTTCAATGAGGCTTTGAAGGAGGGGGGAATAATCGTCTATCAGATGATTAGCTTGTATCTACTCCAGAGCTTAGTACAGTGTTTGAAACATAGTAAGCGCTTAGCAAATACCAGCAAAATGCCTCAAGGAGGTTATAGCCTATTCATTCGTTCATTCATTCATTCAACTGCATTTATTGAGCACTTACAGTGTGCCAAGCACTGTACTAAGTAGTTGGTACTAAGTACAATACAATACTATGTTTGAAACATAGTAAGCGCTTAGCAAATACCATCAAAATGCCTCAAGGAGGTTATAGCCTATTCATTCGTTCATTCATTCATTCAACTGCATTTATTGAGCGCTTACTGTGTGCCAAGCACTGTACTACGCACTTGGGAGAGTACAATACAACAATAAACGGACATATTCCCTGCCCGCAACGAGCTTATGGTCTGGTGTGGGGGAAGAGACAGACATTAATATAAATAAATACATTTCAGCTATGTTCATAGGTGCTGTGGGGCTGGGATGGGGGAAGAACAAAGGGAGCAAGTCAGGGTGATGCAGAAGGAAGTGGGAGAAGAGGAAAGGGGGGCTTAGTCAAGGGGAAGCCTCTTAGAGGAGATGAGCCTTCAATGACGTTTTGAAGGAGGGGGGAATAATCGCCTATCAGATGATTAGCTTGTATCTACTCCAGAGCTTAGTACAGTGTTTGGAACATAGTAAGTGCTTAGCAAATACCATCAAAATGCCTCAAGGAGGTTATAGCCTATTCATTCATTCATTCATTCATTCAACTGCATTTATTGAGCGCTTACTGTGTGCCAAGAACTGTACTAAGCACTTGGGAGAGTACAATACAACAATAAACGGACACATTCCCTGCCTGCAACGAGCTTATGGTCTGGTGTGGGGGAAGCGACAGACAGTAATATAAATAAATACATTTCAGCTATGTACATAAGTGCTGTGGGGCTGGGAGGGGGGAAGAACAAAGGGAGCAAGTCAGGGAGATGCAGAAGGAAGTGGGAGAAGAGGAAAGGGGGGCTTAGTCAGGGGAAGCCTCTTAGAGGAGATGAGCCTTCAGTGAGGCTTTGAAGGAGGGGGGAATAATCGTCTATCAGATTTGAAGGGGTTAGGGGTTAGGCACACTGGCCAGATTGACCCACTGGGATGTTGAGAGCCACCCTGAGAGTGAGTAGCCCTGTGGGCCAGTCAAGTCTCCTCTGCCCCTCACTTGGCTCTGAGTAGCTCCTTACTGGCTCGGGGGTTGGGGTGGCTGGGGTGGAACAAACAAAGACCATCATGGAACCAGTTGGGAAAGAGGCATCCTGCCGTAAAGGAGCTTCTGCATCTCAAACCACTCCCCGCTCTCGTGCCAACAATGCCCATAAAGATTTGCTAGCCAGTTTGGCCTTGCCCGCTCTGTGGTGGTGGGCAAACAGTATCTCTGGTTTGCCTTTAAAGAGTAGAAGTCAGGGAGGAGCCTTGCGTGAAAGGCAGGTGGCTGTTTCTGTTGTGGGCAGGCTGAAACGCGAGGCTCCAAGTATTGTGTTGCCCCTCCACGTGGCTTTTCTGAAGTGCCCCAAATTAATCCATTGGCTTGAGGATATCAGTAAAATGGAGTCCCTTGTGGCACACTGCAGGCAAGCTAAATGAAGGACAATGCGGTGCTTCTACGCTCAGAAATTTCAGCTCTCTCACCAAAAAAAAAAAATATTTGCTTTACCAATTATTATAGTGTTTGTTAAGCCCTTACTTTATCATCATCATCATCAATCGTATTTATTGAGAGCTTACTATGTGCAGAGCACTGGACTAAGCGCTTGGGAAGTACAAATTGGTAACATATAGAGACAGTCCCTACCCAACAGTGGGCTCACAGTCTAAAAGGGGGAGACAGAGAACAAAACCAAACATACTAACAAAATAAAATAAATAGAATAGATATGTACAAATAAAATAAATTAATAAATAAATAGAGCAATAAATATGTACAAACATGTGAACATATATACTTTATGTTCACCACAGCTCTACGCTCTGGGATGGATACAAATTAATCAGGTTGGACACAGTCCCTGTCCCACAAGGGGCTCACCGCCTAAGTAGGAGGGAGAACAGGTGGTGAATCCTCATTTTACAGATGAGGAAACTGAGGCCCAGAGAAGTGAAGTGACTTGCCCAAGGTCACACAGCAGACAAGTGGCAGAACCAGAACTAGAATCCAGGTCCCCTGACTCCCGGGCCCATATGCTCTTTCCAGTAGGCCGTGCTGCTCCTCTAAAGCCCTTCAAATGAATACACTCAACCTAACAATCAATAGTATTTTTGAGTGTTTACTTATCGTTTGGTAGTGGTCCTTAGAATTAGAAGCAAAGATCCCTTCCCTCAAAAGTACCACGCTGCATGCTGGATGGAGAAGCAGCAGGGCTCAGTGGAAAGAGCCCGGGCTTTGGAGTCAGAGGTAATGGGTTCAAATCCCAGCTCCGTCAACTGTCAGCTGTGTGACTTTGGGCAAGTCACTTCACTTCTCTGGGCCTCAGTTCCCTCATCTGTAAAATGGGGATTCAAACTGTGAGCCCCCCCATGGGACAACCCGATCACCTTGTAACTTCCCCAGCGCTTAGAACAGTGCTTTGCACATAGTAAGTGCTTCATAAATGCCATCATCATCATCATCATCCAAGAAAGGAGCTTAGTGTTTTCAAAGCAGAAACCACACTTAGGGTAGCCCAGGACAAGTTACCCCTTTCCTCAAAAAACTCCAGCGATTGCCCACCTACCTCCGCTTCAAACAGAAACGCCTCACCATTGGCTTTGAAGCAGTCCACCATTTTGCCCCCTCTTACCTCACCTCACTATTCTCCTTCTACAACCCAGTCCACACATCTTGGTCCTCTAATGCCAACTTTCTCGCGGTGCCTCGATCTCACCGCCTACACCCTCTTTCTGGTCTGGAACGCCCTCCCTCCTCAAAGCTGACAATTCCCCTCTCCCCCTCTTCAGAGCTTTATGGAGGGCACATATCCTCCAAAAGGCCTTCCCGACTAAGCCCCTCTTTTCCTCTTCTCCCTCTCCCTCTGTCCTTTTCCCCCTCCCAGCCCCACAGCACTTATGTACATATCTGTAATTTATTTATTTGTACTGGTGTCTCTCTTCACGCCCTGCTCCCCACCCTGCCCAGACTGAAGGCTCACTGTGAGCAGGAATCTGTTTTTTGTTGTATTGTACTCTCCCACACGCTTAGTACAGTGCTGTGCACACAGTAAGTGCTCAATAAATGACTGAATGAATGACCACAGTTTTTTTTTCCTCCTTAAGAAAAGAAATCCAACACACTGATTTTTTCCCTCCTAAAACATCTGGAAAAGTAAAGCCTGTTGCAAAACAATTCTCCCTTCTCACAAACTCCCAACAGTTTTCACTCCAGATAAATCACCACCATTTATAATTGCATATACTTTTCTTTAGAGTTTCGGATACTGTCGTTTGAAACCTCCATTTCCCAGTGTCAAACCTGGGGCTTGTGAAGTTGCTTTTAAAAGACTCTGCTATCTAGTCACCCACAAGGGCCCTCAATTATTACCTACGCTCCCTTTTTGTATCCAGTGTGTGCTTTGTGTTAATCAAATCAATGGTATTTGTTGAGTGCTTACTGTGTGCAGAGCACTGTACTGAGCATTTTGGGGGAGTATGATACAGCAGAGTTGTTCAATGTTTTAAGTTTTTTCATGAAGGACCAGCACCATTTTACTGAAGTTGTCATTTTTATGCAACTAGGGCTGTTTGGCAGGAAGAATCAACACGCAAAACAGAAGAGACGGGCTGTTCTGTCTCTTGGGGATCCTTTTCAGAAGGCTGGCCAAAGCCTTGATCGATGTCTTTTCTAGGGCAGGGTCAGACTATGAAGCGGGGGGCGACGTGCAAATGTAGTCAACGTTTGGATCCGCGTGGAGTTTCTCTGAAGAATCACGGGATGGCTCATCGGAAACCTTAAATCGAGAAGACCAACTCCTGACGTCCAATAGTCTGGAAAAAACATCTTGATATAGTGCAAGGGTTTGATGGCCCCTTTGCAAACAGTACTCAGTAAGTGCTCAATAAGTAATACTAATGATTATGGTACTTATTAAGCACTTATTATGTGCCAAGCACTGTTCCAAACACTGGGGTAGATACAAGAATCTGATTGTTTTGACCCGAAACCTTTCAGAATAATCAATCAATAGAACGGGTCAATGTGTACAACTACATTGATTGATATACCGCATATACCCCTGAAGCAGTGTGGCTCAGTGGAAAGAGCATGGGCTTTGGAGTCGGAGGTCATGGGTTCGAATCTCAGCTCAGCCACACTTCTGCTGTGTGACCTTGGGCAAGTCACTTAACTTCTCGGCGCCTCAGTTACCTCATCTGTAAAATGGGGATGCAGACTGTGAGCCCCACGTGGGACAACTTGATCACCTTGTATCCCCCCCGGCGCTTAGAACAGTGCTTGGCATATAGTAAGCGCTTAACAAATGCCTTCATTATTATTATTATTATTATTATATACCTTCAGTGGGCAGATGAGCGCAGGAAAGACCGTGGCTCTGGCTAGCAGACTCTTTGTAGGCTAGGAATGGGTCGGTTTATTGTTATATTGTACGTTCCCGGGCGCGTAGTACAGTGCTTTGCACATAGTAAGGGCTCAACAAATACAAGTAAATGAACGAATAAACAAAACCAGACCTAGGAATGAACGTATACACCAAGTTAGGCATGAAACCTGGCATAAAGGAAAGCCCTTATTGTATATGCCTCTGAGCCTGACACCATAAACAGGCTCGGGTGCAGTTTCTTTGAAAAAGAGGCCTGCTAGGCTCCAACTGGCTCACAGTGTCAGAGGAACGTTCCCTCATTTCCCAGCATTATTCTAGCCAGAGAGCAAAATGAAAACACACTCTTCGGCAGGACAGAGGGTGCAGTGCCTTTCCTAAAATCGAAGGACTCCACCTCAGCCGGTGTGTTTTCTCTGGTAATGCGGGACCTTCTATCTCTTGGACTCCTTCCTCATATGGAGCGCTCCTAAGGCAAAGCGCACTTGGCGCCCCAAATTGCCTTCGAAGCTCTAAAAAGCAGCACGACTTTTCTAGGGCCAATATTCCTCCCGTGCCTCCTTTCTCCCACCCTCCCTGCTGGTCCTGTTTCCCCCTACCCAACTAACCAACCCCAATTTCTCATCAGGGCCTTCGCAGTAAGCAGATCCCATGCACATCTGTCTGGCACGTGAACCATGCACAATCTTGGTTGGAGGGTTTTTTTTTTTAAAAAAAAAAAAGATCCTTCAGGCTTAAACGATTGCTTCATTGTTTCTTTTTCTCTAGTCTGTGTTTGGGAAGCCTGAATGTGGAGTCAAGTAGAAAATGACTTCAAAACCCAAAAGAGATGACATGAATCCCTTTTCCACACTCTACTGTACTGACACCTGAACCCCAGCTACAGTTAATCCAATGTGAAACTATACCCACGTCATTTACAAGAAAAAAGCCAAGGGCTTGTGACTAAGAGTTTTGAATTTTGGACAGATGAGTCTTAGGAATGAAGCCTGATCTTACGGAAGGAGCATAAAGGTTGAACACTTATTGAAGAGCTTCATGTCCATTTTTCAAAAAGATGATTTGGGCTCATTTTCCTATGTGACAAATTTACTTTGATTAAAAGAGAAAATGGAATTTTTAAAAGCAGTTTTCCTCAGTCAACCCCTTCCACACAAACTTCCAGGAGTTACTTTGTGAGGGGGCTCCTCAGTATCCCCTATAGGGACTGTCACAGCTGGATGGGTTGGGCGAAGGGCTCACGTATAATGCCTGTGGTATTAGCTAAGTGCTTACTATATGCCAAGCACTGTGCTAAGGGTTGGGGCAGAGACAAGATAATCAGGTCCCTCACAGGGCTCACCATCTAAGTAGGTATTGATGACAGAACTGAGGCTCAGAGAAGTTAAGTGACTTGCCCAAAGTCTCAAACTGGACAAGTGGCAGGGGCGGGATTGGAACCACGGCGTCTGACTCCAAGGCCTGTGCTCTTTCCACTAGGCCACGCTTTGTCACGGGAGCCAATTTGGGCTGGACCAAAAAGGGTTTTGGCTTCTTCAAACTCCTGCCCAGCACATCTCTCGTTCTCAAGTACCCTGGCTGCAGCGGCGGTGCCAAGTGCCGGGCTTCTTCCAGAACCAATTCAGCAATGCCAATTGAGGATGGGTGCAGGCCGCTGGCACACTGATTTACGGGTCTCTCTGGGCTGACGGAAAATGAGATCAAGATCTCCGGTACCTTGGTTTGACCCATCTTTCCCTCAAAGCACGTCAGCTGAGATTAGCTCATGGGTCTGCCAATGTAATATGAAGGGAAAAGGCTGAAAACTCAAGGGGCGATCTCCCTTTCCCCCAACTCCCATCATCTGCTGGGACCATATGCTTCTCGACCTCACCATTTGGATGATCTATTACCGCTGCTTCTCTTGGGTAACAAGATGATCCTTCCATGTGACCTTCCCCCATGAGACTGCCTGTTTATTCAAGTGACCCAGGTAAACCAGGGTATGTCATCCCAGCATAATCTTCCAGATGTGTGCGTTTGCCCTAAAGAGTTACAGCCAAAGACATGGAACTCACCTGTATATACGTATATATGTTCGTACGTATTTATTACTCTATTTATTTTATTTGTACCTATTTATTCTATTTATTTTATTTTGTTAATATGTTTTGTTTTGTTCTCTGTCTCCCCCTTCTAGACTGCAAGCCCGCTGTTGGGTAGGGACCGTCTCTGTATGTTGCCGACTTGTACTTCCCAAACACTTGGTACACAGTAAGTGTTCAATAAATACGATTGAATGAATGAATGAATGATTTTCTCCAGAGCATCTTAAACTTCACCCAGCGTAAACCCTTCAATCTTGGAAATCAGCCGCCTGACGGCACCCCTTCTCCACTGATTATAAATTTGTTCTGGATATTACATTTGGGCCGATTCCTGCGCTCACAAAGGGTGTCTTCATTTTAGAGTGGGACACACTGTCTTCCGGAATGAGCGAGCAGAGGAGGAGAATTTTTATTTATAGCTCCTATTTGAAAACAAAGGATGAGGCCACCATCATAACACCGTCCCAGTGGTGGAGAGGAAGCTGAAAGCTTCTGTTGTGAATTTATGTTTCCAGCTGGATGGAAAGTACCTGCTAGGGGTGACTCAAGTCTGTTCCATTTCTACTTTCCAGTCCCAGCCCAGGAAAGACAGATGGCCAACTACTGAGCACATGGAAGAACTAGACCCAAAGAGAGCCAGAGCAGGGCCTCAAACCTACTACTACATAATAATAATAATAATAATAAATAATTATTATGGCACCTCTTAAGCGGTTAACGTGCCAAGCACTGGGGCAGACACAAGGCCATCAGATGAGACATAGTTCCTGTCCCACATGGGGCTCACAGTTTAAGTAGGAGAGAGAATAGGTGATAAATCCCCATTTTACAGATGAGGAAACTGAGGCACAGAGAAGTGAAATGACTTGCCCAACCAAGGTCACAGAGCAGACAAGTGGCAGAGCTGGGATTAGAAGCCAGATCCTCCACTGTCTTTCCATGAAGCCATGCTGCTTCTTACTACGTAGGGGCAATGGGCATCTCTTAAAATTTCAGAAACAATAAGAGCGTCAAGGACTACAAGAAGATCAATCTGAAGAGAATCGCATGTCCATTCTAATAAAAGAACTGTTGCTTGGGTCTGGTACTGTGGGGTGTTGTTTCCTCATCCCCCCACCACATTTTTCTTTCCTTTCTTTTTTTGGAATGGAGAGGATTCACTTCCAGAAATCCACAGCTCTGTCGAACCATCAGTGTCACACGCAAAAGGCGCACACCAGTGATCTAATCGGCACATATTAATGCTGCGCTCGGCCGTGCCTGGCAGCCGCTAAGAAATAATACCTTGTCCCCCTTCTCCCTTGGTCTGCAAGAGGTGGACTGCCGGTGGGGCTGCATTTTGTCGCTTATCTAACAGAAAATAAACAGACCAATCTGGAGCTAATTTAAGTGGTTTACCATATCAGGATACAGCTGGGATAGATTTGAAGCAAAAGGCTCCAAGTGAACAATAGCGCTGTGAAGCTGAACAGCAGAGCAAGCGCACAGGAAGGCTGAGCAGACAGACTGGCAGACAGCTGTCAGCCACTCCAATAACAATCACCGTAGCCAATGAAAATTGGCCCGCTGCTCGCCTCCTAAGCCAGCCCGGGAACACCAATAATAAAAACAAGGGATTAGCAAGGGTTCCCAGTTAATGACTGAAGTGTCACGGTCATAAATCTCCCGGGAGCACGTCTGCCCTGCTCCCCTCCCCATGATAACTGGGGAGGGGGAGGAAAGATGTGGGAAAGGGAAGGGTACGGCGGGCAGAAAACTGGCGGGAGGTGCCTGGTCAACCCTGAGACGGGCTAGAAATCTTCCCTTTTCAATCTCCAGTGAGAGCACACCCCATCTTGATTCTCTCCAGGCCTCGTATCCAGACGGTGCACAGAGGACGAACATCTGTTTTTGACATCATGTCTCTGGCAGTGGAGGCTGATTGGATTTTTAACTCGTTGAGGCCTGCGACGAGACCGAATTCCCTGACGGCTGCGGGTGGCGGGAGGGGGCCAAGCTGTGGTCCTGAGGGCAGTGTTTTGTACTCAGTGAGTGCTCAATAAATACGACTGATTGATTGACTGAATCATCATCATCATCAATCGTATTTATCGAGCGCTTACTATGTGCAGAGCACTGTACTAAGCGCTTGGGAAGTACAAATTGGCAACATATAGAGACAGTCCCTGCCCAACAGTGGGCTCACAGTCTAAAAGGGGGAGACAGAGAACAAAACCAAACATACTAACAAAATAAAATAAATAGAATAGATATGTACAAATAAAATAGAGTAATAAATATGTACAAACATATATACATATATACAGGTGCTGTGGGGAAGGGAAGGAGGTAAGATGGGGGGGATGGAGAGGGGGGCGAGGGGGAGAGGAAGGGGCTCAGTCTGGGAAGGCCTCCTGGAGGAGGTGAGCTCTCAGTAGGGCCTTGAAGGGAGGAAGAGAGCTAGCTTGGCGGATGGGCAGAGGGAAGGCATTTCCTGAATGGATGAATTAGATGTTGCGGAGGAGGACGCGTGACATCAAGCGCTTAGTACAGTGCTCTGCACCCTGTAAGCGCTCAATAAATACGATTGATTGATTGATTGATTGACTGAATGGATGAATTAGATGTTGCGGAGGAGGTCGCGTGACATCGAACCTTTCAGGGAACTAGGCACGCTCTCTGCAACAATGCTAAAGAGCCTTGAATTTTCCCTCTTGAATGAAGCACACACAATGCAAAGTTGGGCACTGATTTTACAGCTCCACAACCTTTTTCTTACCTACTTCTGCTATACTACTAGAAATACCCTTGCCTGGAAATCGGGAGGTGGGCGTGAGGGAGGAAGCGAGCTCCTTAACCTCGAGAAGCGGCACAGACTAGTGGCTGGAGCACAGGCTCGGGAGTCAGGAGGACCTGAGTTCTAATCCCGGCCCTGCCACCTGTCTGCTGTGTGGCCTTGGAGAAGTCCCTTCGCTTCTTCTGGGCCTCAGTGATCGCATCTGTAAAATGGAGATTGCGTGAGCCCCATGTGGGACAAGGATCGGGTCCAACCTGATCAGCTCGTATCGACCCCAGCGCTTAAAGCAGCGCTTGACACATAGTAAGCGCTTAGTAAATCTCCCCCTTTTAGACCGTGAGCCCACTGTTGGGTAGGGACTGTCTCTATACGTTGCCAACTTGTACTTCCCAAGCGCTTAGTACAGTGCTCTGCACACAGTAAGCGCTCAATAAATACGATTGATGATGATGATGAAATTCCGTCCTTATTAAGCACAAGCCAGATCCAGGATGCATGTACGGTGGATCCTGTCAAAGCTCCTTCACAGCAGCAGGGATGGCTTTTCCCATCTGCTGAGGCAGGACAGTTTGATCACGGTTGCTGAGGTTACTGTGCCAGGACGACGCTTCGGCCGGCAAGTGACTGAAGGAATTCCTGCCGGGGGAAAGGCTTCGCCTTCACAGAAATCCAGGTGGTTTGGCTGTAGCTGCCATGGCTGATGGCTTGGAGCACTGAGTTAGGATCTTGGGAATGTCAGACTCCCCGCCCTTGCAAGCCAATGGGAGAGGGAAGAGAGGAGAGGCATCCATCAGTCAATCCATCGTATTTGTCGAATGCTTACTGTGTGCAGAGCATTGTACTAAGCGCTTGGGAGGGCACAATATAACAGTCATATTGCGGCACTGAGGTGCAAATAGTAATCGGAGCAGAGCAGCCAATCTGAAGACGATTGCTGGTGTGTTTCCAATAAAAGAACTGTTTGGGTCTGGTACTGTGGGGTGTGTTTTCCTTTTTTTTGGGGGGGAATGGAGAAGATTCACTTCCAGAGATATACAGCTCTGTTGTAATCAGAGGTGAAAATAGTAATCGCAGGTGAATTCATTCATTCATCCATATTTTACTGAGTGCTTACTGTGTGCAGAGCACTGGACTAAGTGCTTGGGAAAGTACAGTACAACAAGCTGCCCACAACAAGCTTACAGTGTGGAGTTGGGGAGACAGAGAGCAATACAAATAAATAAAATTACCGACATGTACATAAGTGATGCAAGGCTGGGAGGGGGCAAAGAACAGAGGGAGCAAGTCAGGGTGACGCGGAAGGGAGTGGGAGATGAGGAAAAGTGGGGTTTAGTCTGGGAAGGCCTCTTGGAGGAAATGTGCCTTCAATAAGGCTTTGAAGCAGGGGAGAGGAATTGTCTGTTGGATTTGAGGACGGAGGACATTCCAGGCCAGAGGCAGGATGCGGGCGAGAGGTTGGTGGCGAGACACCAAAGAAGCAGTGTGGCTCAGTGGAAAGAGCACGGGCTTGGGAGTCAGAAGTCATGGGTTCTAATCCCAGCTCTGCCATATGTCTGCTGTGTGACCTTGGGCAAGTCACTTAACTTCTCTGAGCCTCAGTTACCTCATCTGTAAAATGGGGATTAAGACTGTGAGCCCCAGGTGGGACAACCTGATCACTTTGTATCTCCCCAGTGCTCAGAACAGTGCTTTGCACGTAGGAAGCGCTTAACAAATGCCATCATTATTATTATTATAGACAGAGATCGAGGTGGAGTGAGAAGGTTAGCACTATAGTTAGTGCTATAGGTTAGTGTGTGGACTGGGTTGTAGAAAGAGAGAAGCGAGATGAGGTAGGAGGAGGCAAGGTGACGGAGTGCTTTAAAGCCAATGGTGAAGAGTTTTTGTTTGGTACAGAGGTGGATGGGCAATCACAGGAGTTTTTTGAGGAGCAGGATGACATGTCCTGAACTTTTTTGTAGAAAGATGATCTGGGCAGAGGAGTGAAATATGGACTGGAGTGGGGAGAGACAAGAGGCTGGGAGGTCAGCAGGGAGGCTGATACAGTAATCCAGGCGGGATATGATGAGTGACTGCATTATCGTGATAGCAGTTTGGGTGGAGAGGAAAGGGCGGATTTCATCCAGAAACAGGTAAAATCCCTCAAACAGCCACGTCCTCTGGGAGGCCTTCCACGATTCATCCCTCCACTGTCCCGTTCATGCTACCCCCGGGCAGATGGGATGGCATGTTTGGGACAGTGGAGGGATGAATCAAAGGAGGTGGCTGTTTAAGTAGGACTCTGAGGGAGGAGGGAGGGATGGGTTTGGCAAGGTCGAGGCAGGAGGCCCTTCTAGGCCAGCAATGGGTTGGAGGCAGGACCCTCACGGTGACCCTCCCTCAGTCACAGAAAGAAGGAGCCATATCGTGACTTCCACTGGAAATCTCCAAGAGTCAAAATAGCTTCCTCTGAAAACACAAACCTTACATCAATGTCTTTTTTACCCCTTCCAATGAATTTTTAGAAAACACCTGAAAAGCACTTGTCTGTGTTCACTCAGGAGAGTTACATCTGGAAGTTCTTGTAAAAACAAACAAATCATCCAGCTAACCAGGAAATAGAATTTAAACTACTCCCTCATTGTCCCTTTCCTGGCCTAGCCGAGCTCAGGACATTTTCCAGCCACCCGGGGAAGGGACAGCCCTGATGTGTTTGATCTTTTGGTGAGTCTAACCATGTTAGTAATGGATCCCCAGTGAGGTGAAACAGGCATTCTTCCCCCAACTCCCAAATACGAAGATTCCCTCTCCCCCAAAGAAAACCAGAACTCATTTACACTGAAGCATGGCATTCTCTGCCTCTGGCAAGTGGGCCCACAAGATGCTTGAGAAACAGTGTGACGGCGGTCCTTTTGGGGATCTAAATCCGTATTAAGGGGACAACTTTTAACATCCCAACTTTTCCTTAGAACCATTCCCAACCCCTCTGGACGGTATCCAAAAACCACACATTGGGCCATTTCCTGAAGTACTTTCCACACTCGATAAATCATCCCAACTGTGAATAATTTTAGTGCCTGCCTCCCCTGCTAGATTTCAAGCATCTTGGGGGCAGGTATCGTGTCGACTAATTCTACTGAACTCTGCCAAGCACAATTCTCAGTAAACAGTAGGTGCTCAATAAATTCTACTGATGGACTGAATTTCCCTAGGGTGTCTGTGGCTTAGAGCAGGTCTGATAGATTTTATTCAAGTCTTGGAGTGCTGCAGGGTGGGGAGAGCAGCTCGTTGTGGGCAAGTAGTATGTCCATTTATTGGTATATTGTACTCTCCCAAGAGCTTAGTACAATGCTCTGCATACAGTAAGAATTCAATAAATACGGCAATGAATGAATGAATTGTATCTGGGACCAGAGGCTAGCAGTGTGGCTTAGTGGAAACAGCACAGGCTTGGGAGTCAGAGGTCATAGGTTCCAATTCCGGATCCGCCACGTGTCAGCTGTGTGACTTGGGCAAGTCAATTAACTTCTCTGTGCCTCAGTTAGCTCATCTGTAATTCCTCTGTGCCTCAGTTATCTGTCAAATGGGGATTAATAATAATAATAATAATGGTATTTGTTAAGCACCTACTATGTGCCAAGCACTGTTCTAAGCACTGGAGTAGATACAAGGTAATCAGGTAGTCCCACATGGGGCTCATAATCTTAATCCCCATTTTGCAAATGAGGGACCTGAGGTACAGAGAAGTGAAGTGACTTGCCCAAGGTCACACAGCAGACAAGTGGCGGAGCCAGGACTAGAACCCATGACCTCTGATTCCCAAGCCCGGGCTCTTTCCACTAAGCCATGCTGCTTCAGAGAGCCCCATGTGGGACAACCTCATTACCTTTGTGTCTACCACAGTGCTTAGAACAGTGCTTGGCACACAGTAAGTGCTTAACAAATACCACTATTATTATAATAAGAAACAAAAAGCTGTATGGTACCTTCCACGTCAATCAATCAATAAATCCATAGGATTTTTAAGGGTTCCGTACACTAAGTACTTGGAAACTGATCTAGGGTAGCCAACATTTCTCTAGATGAGTAGTCTAAATGTATTGGTGCACTGGGACTTTCTGATGAGACTTGCTTTAGTAGTGCAGAATGGGTGAATCCCACCAAATAAAAAATCACGAGGAAATGTGGAAGGAAAAGTACATATTGAAGGAGTAGACCGCTGCCAAGACAAGCGAACATGAGTTTTGAAGACGCTGCTGTGAGTAAAATCGACAGAAACAGAAACATTACAGAAACAGAGAAGCAGCGTGGCTTAGCGGAAAGAGCATGTACTTGGGAGTCAGAGGTCATGGGTTCTGATCTCCGCTCCACCGTTTGTTAGCTGTGTGACTTTGGGCAAGTCACTTAACTTCTCTGTGCCTCAGTTACCTCATCTGTAAAATGGGGATAAAGACTGTGAGCCCCATGTGGGGCAACCTGATTACCTTGTATTTACCCCAGTGTTTAGAACGGTGCTCGGCACATAGTAAGCATTTAACAAATACCATTATTATTATTATTATTATTATTACCAAGACTGAACTAAAGAGCTAGCCTTCAAAAGCAAGCTACTGAATAAGTAGCTTGGACCATAAATATGATCCAAAGAACATGCGAAGCCCCACCTCCATAAAATTAAATTAAGACTGAAACATGGTCCCTGAACAACAAATTCAAGTCCTCAGGGGAGGCACTCTGCTGTCCAATCAAATTTAATACAACAGTGGGACTTATTGATCTTGCTGTTCTTTACTCCGTGGATAAAAAAGCACGTGGGCCTGGTAAAAAAAAGTGAATCAAAGATGGAGGTTGAAATTTAGCGAGTAGAGCCAATTATCAGCTCGGTGGCTAGGGCTGTTTCCAAACAACCTAAGAGTTAAAAATCTTAAGGACCTGGGATTAGTGAAAAATCATAAGGAACACTGCGCAGGGATAACGCGCAAATTTGTGAAGCGTTCCATATGTTTTTGTATCAAACAGATGATCGCTCTCCCCACCTTCCAAGCCCTATTAAAAGCACATCTCCTCTGAGAGGCCGTCTCCGACTAAGCCCTCATTTCCTCTTCTCCCACGCCCTTCTGCATCACCCAGGCCTTTGCATCTGCACCGTTTATTCACCCCTTCCTTAGCGCCACGGCAATTTAGTACATATCCAAGTTTCATTTATATTAATGACTGTCTCCCCCCTCTAGGCCGTGAGCTCGTTGTGGGCAGGGAGCATGGCTAGTCACCAACTCCATTACACCATACTCTCTCAAGTGCTCAGTACAATGCTCTGCACACAATTGTTTGTTGGTTTCAACAACCAAAACAAGCCCCCTTTTTCCTCTCCTCTTCCGAATTCCCCCAATCCTACCTCCTTCCCATCCCCACAGCACCTGTATATATGTTTGTACAGATTTATTACTCTATTTATTTTACTTGTACAAATTTACTATTCTATTAATTTTGTTAATGATGTAAATGTAGCTTTATTTCTATTCAATCTGATGACTTGACACCTGTCCACATGTTTTGTTTTGTTGTCTGCCTCCCCCTTCTAGACTGTGAGCCTGTTGTTGGGTAGGGACCATCTCTATATGTTGCCGACTTGCACTTCCCAAGTGCTTAGTACAGTGCTCTGCACACAGTAAGCGCTCAATAAATACGATTGAATGAAATGAATGAATGAAAAGCGCTCAATAAATACGACTGAATGAATGAATGAAGAGGCAGCAGTCAGTCAGTCGATCATATTTACTGAGTGCTTACTGTGAGCAGAGCACTGTACTGAGCGTTTGGGAGAGTACAACATAATAATATAAGACACATTCCCTGTCAAAGACAGTTGTGACATAACCAAGATATTGTTACCTCAACAGCAGATATAAATCAGAGTGGCCTCAGTTAATTGCCTATATTATTATAGTACATAGTCTGTTCAGACGAGTTTAATCTGTGAAAAGCAAATTCAAATAATAATGGTGACATACAGGTTCCTTAGAACCTTTTTACAGGTTTGGATACAGGTTCATTAACAGTAGTGTGGCTAATCAAGTTTAAGTTAATGATGCCACGCTGAAGCCACTTCCTGTTACCAGAGGTGTGTAGCACAGGGAAGTTAAGACAATTTGGCCCAATCCGCTGCACTCAGCCATGCTGGAGGATACAGCAGGAAATTTCAAATTTAGCTTCTGGTTCCATTTGAGCGTTAACTCTACTGCTACTGAACCAGCTACTTGGGCTTGTTTCTGTCCCAGAGCAAGGTGGACGTCGTCCGGGATGAAACTGATATGTCCAATTAATCGATAGATGGTATTTGATGGTTCAAAGGTTGGAGAGAGGATTGCTTTTCGAACACTTGGAAAAAATGGAAAAAAAAAAAGCTGGAGCTGGATCCAACCTGGAGCCTTTTTAAGGCAGACTTGCCATGTTACAGAGCTCTACTCTTACAACCGAGAATGAAACAAGCTGGTAATACCTGGGTTAGCCTCTTCCTTCTGCCTTGCCAAATCCCAGGCCTGCAGTCGGTGAATAGAAGCAAACTGCTCACAAGCAGTGTGCCGGACTGTTAACATGGTCTGTATTGCCTCCCCCTTAATATGCCTTCACTTCTCAGGTTCTTTACTAAGTTCTCCAAATACCTACTCTTCAACCCACCAACATCTAATTGGCCTTTCCTTTCTAAATACGCGCCTGGAGGTTCCAATGGAGAATCATGGCTCTGCTCTAGCCATGATACTTTCTAGAAACTTTCATTTTTGACAGATCAATCCAAAACCTTTCTAGCCAATCCAAAAAATGTTTTCCCTCTTTTTTTCTTGAGCCTCAGTTCTCCCCATTTTCCAACTCCTTATGAAATCCCATCTCCTCCTAGAGGCCTTCCCCAATCAATTTCTAATCTACCCTGCTTATGTCTCTTCAACTCTCTTTGTTCAGCACTTCCGAGACACCTACTCATGTAAGTACTACTCCTAGCTCTAACATACATATCTTCCCTACACCATGTATTATTTAAGCGCTAATTCATTCACATATCCCCTTTTCCCTTCTTCCTCAGAAAAACAACATTTGTTAAGCACTTAAATTGTGCAAAGTACTGTACTAAGCACTGGAGTAGATACAAGGGAAGCAGCATGGCCTAGTGGATGCAGCACAAGCCTAGAAGCCAGAAGGGCCTAGGTTCGAATCCCAGCTCCACCACCTGTCTGCTCTGTGACCTTGGGCAAGTCATTTGACTAATCTGTGTCTCAATTACCCCATGTGTAAAATATGGATTAAGATTGTGAGTCCCATGTGGGACAGGGACTGTGTCCAACCTGATTATCCTGTATCCACCCCGGCGCTTAGTAAAGTGCCTGGCACATAGTACGTGCTTAACAAATACCATTAAAAAAAACACAAGATAATCAGGTCCCACATAGAGCTCACATTCTAAGTAGGTGGGAATAGAGGTACCGAAGCCCAAATTTGCAGATGAGGGAACTCCTGGATTTTTCAGCCTTTGTAGGGCAAATCCCAGCCACTGGCCTGCTGCGTGGTGCTAAGCAATGTAATCTCTCTGGGTCTCAGTTCCTCATCTATAAAATGGGGACAAAATAGCCATTCTCCCTCCCTCTTAGACTGTGAGCCCCTTGTGGGGGCAGGGGCTGTGTCCAATTATCTTTTAACTACCTCAAAACTTTACACAGTGCTTGGCACTTGCTTGTTTGTTTCTGGTCCATCACTCCTTTTTGGGATTAGCATAAAAATTAGAATGAGAAAAGTAGAGGAATACGTTTCCGAAAACATATTCTATCCACCTCACATTTATCCCTCATTTAGAAAATAAGCAATAATCACCTATTACAGTATGGCTTCCACTGAATAACAATAATGGCATTTTTATGCACATATTGTGTGCCAAAGTATTGCCCTGTACACTAGGTTAGGCATAAGATAATAGACTTCATCCTGACTTGCTCCCTTTATTCACCCCACCACCCAGCCCCACAGCACTTATATCCGTATCTGTCATTTATTTATATTAATGTCTGTTTTCCCCTCCAGACTGCAAGTTCGTTGTGGGCAAGGAATGCCAGTTTATTGTTGTACTGTACTCTCCCAAGTGCTTAGTAAAGTGCTCAATAAACACGACTGACTGACTGACAGGTAGGTGACAGAGTGTGTGGCTACTATTGTGTCTACCGATTCCGTTATATTATATTCTCCCAAGTGCCTGTTATAATACTCTGCCCACAGTAGGTGCTAAATAAATGTGATTGATCGATTACTGGATCGGGCTGCTCCTGTGATTTCTAATTTGGTCCTAATTTGCAATTATCTAAAGTCCTTTCGCCCCACATCTTTGGTTGGCAACTTCAGAGTTAATACAGTATTCTATTCTTCAAGCATCGGATGATCTCAAGATCTTTTTTCATTTTCAGGCAAATTATTCCATAGGCTCTTTCCTAAATATTGAAATAAAAGCTTGACCCCCTCAAAGAGGAAAACAGCAAGTGTCTGAGACTGAGACAGAAGACAGAAATTATTAGGTAAATGCAGAATATTGTCATCCCTGTGGGGAAATTCTTTCAGACTCTTCCTGTAATGACTCTTACAATAATACAGAGCTGGATGATTATATACAAGATAATCTTTTGAGATGATCTGAGTATGAAAGATGCATTAGACCTAAAAATCCAAATGATTGTTTCCATTGGAACTTCCTGTTTCCAGAAGTCAGAGATTCGGAGTAGGATACTTGTCAAAGAGAAGCAGTACAGATAGGTGACTATTTTGATTATGTTCTTAGGATTGTGGAATGTATTATAAAGTTGGAAGAAAATTATAAGGTCATCCTTGTCCTTTATATTTTTGTTTCATCTTTGCTTATTCGTCTGTTACTTGATCCAAATAGCCCCTTACGCTTAGATTGTGGACCCGAGAGCCAGAACCATGCTCATCCAAGTACTTCTTTCCCAGTGCTTAATACAGAATTCTGCACACAGTAGGCACTTAATAAACAATATTACTACTATGAATTGCTTCTAATTGAAAATATGTTAATTTTGACAATGTTGCAAAATCTATTCATTCATCCAGTCACATTTATTGAGAGCTTACCATGTGCAGAACACTCTACTAAGCGCTTGGGAGAGTACAACACAACAATAAACAGACACATTCCCTTCCCACAATGAGCTTACAGTCTAGAAGAGTTCTCATTCCCAGCTTTTTTCCAGCACAGTGGTGAATTTTAAGGGACATGCCTGTACTTTGATTGACCACCCACTACAAATGGACAGTTTCCAGTTTAAGATATGTGCAAAAAGCATTCACCCTCCACGCACTGGAGGTGCCAATTGTTAACCCTGCTATGGAATTACAGGCACACCTCAGCAATTGAAATTTAAGAATTGAAAAAAAATATGGAAATAACACGACTCAAAGTGACTTACTTGATAAAGCAATACAGCGAATGAAATTTGCATGGTTGGATTGAGGGAAGTAGGCGGCCTTTAACTTTATTGTAAAGACCAGATTCTTTATGAGTCCCCGACACGTTTCTGAGCCTGGTCTGTTCAGCCTTCATCTACAGTGAATCCTACTTAAAGATTTGCTTTTGGATTCCATATGTGCTGTGGCCGACACGTGGCCTCCTCCTGTTTCCGATCACAATGATCCTGAGATAGTTTTACATGGTTCGAGGGGTAATTCTGAGCAATTGCGGTTGGCTACTGGAGGGCAGGAGGGGGAAGAAGGGTTTCCCCTTCATATTGACTGAATCCTGCTACCTTTCTGCAATGTTCACCGAGAAGGGGACAGACAGACAAGGGAGCTAATGGCATAATTCTGCCCTAGATAAAGCTTGGGTACATCAGTACCCAGACCACTGCAGGCAGGTTTTACCACCACATGAGGGGAAGGGCATGAGGCAACCAAATGTCTGTCTCCCCCTCTAATACTGAAGTTCTCTGCGGGCATGCAATGTGTCTGTTTTTGTTATATTACACTCTCCCAAGTGCTTAGTTCAGTGCTTTGCACACAGTAAGCGCTCAATAAACCCAATTGAATGAATGAACACAGAAAAGATTCGGCCTCTTAAGTCTGGAAAGATGAAGGCTGAAGAGGGCACGGCTGAAGTCTAACAGATCAAGGGTGAACAAAGAACTGCTGTTCACCAAATCCCACTCCGCTGGGAAAAAGGGCACCCAACGAAGCTTGACGGTGGTAGCTTTAACACGACCAAAAGGAAACACATCTTCACAGAGGGTGGTCGGCACATGGAATTCATTACCAAGGATGCTATGGAGGCTGCAAGTGTCTGTAGGGACAAGGGGGCTTGGATTATTCATGGATGAGAGATCCATATTGTGTTGCTAAAAGGAAAGTTAAGGATGTTGGATGGTACAAACCTAAATGTGAGGATGGATGTCAAGAGGGATAATCACTTAGTACAGTATGCTGCACACAGTAAGTGCTCAATAAATATGATTGGTGTCATGCTTCTCCTCCAAGCATCAAAGGAAGCACGTAGTACAGTGCTCTGCATACAGTAAGCGTTTAATTAATACAATTGAATGAAAGAATGAATGAGTACCAGACAGGGTGGACCATCTGTCTGATGCAGTAAGACATTTTTTTCATTCTTGTTATGCTAGGGGCGTGCTCTAATAAAGCACTTGGGATTGGACAATCTGGTGAAATGTAATGGAAATGTCTTGATTGATATTGAATGGCAATGCTGGTTGGCTACCAAGCCTTTCAAGCATTGATGACAAGCAGCCAAGGGATGACATCGGCAGGGGAACAATTACACTGGAACACAGATGAAAGCTTTGGAAGATGCTCTGAAGAAGACAAGCGCTTACTAAGTGCCAAGCACTGTTCTAAGCACTGGGATATATACAAGGTAATCAGGTTGTCCCACATGGGGCTCACAGTCTTAATCCCTATTTTACAGATGAGGTAACTGAGGTCCAGAGAAGTGAAGTGACTTGCCCAAAGTCACACAGCTGACAAGTGGCGGAGCCGGGATTAGAACCCACAACCTCTGAGGGAAGGATCTAAATTCTGAAACTAAAACATTCACTTCTAGTGAACCGAAATCAACAGTATGAACTAAACACCTAGTATATGCAGGACACTCTTCTAAGAGCTTGGGAGCATACGACAGAGCTAATAGAAACAGATGCTTCCTTTTCAAAATGAGTTCATCCCTAGGTGAACCTGATTGGAAATCACGTACCGCCAAATGATCGGGAATTCTACAACCTGATCGGCACAGGAGGTTTAGGCGTGCAAAGCCATTGCTGTGTTTGCTAGAAGAAAGGTTTTACTATTCGTTATGTCCAAACAACACACTGTATATTTAGCAAACATCTCAAATGCTCCAAAAACCAAGTTCTAGTATCATTTATTTTTGTCCTTTCCAAGCCACCATCAAGTATTATCAATCCCACCATCTCTTTCTAATTTATAATGTTCTGGGGGTCCATGGTTTACAGACCCAATGATTACATTATGGCCAGAGGGGAGAGGGGGTGTCACTGAAACCACTGATTTTGCTTAAGCTTAGAAATCAATCAGTGCTTCAAAACTTGAGAGCACATTATCAGCAAAGAGGCTCCCTTCAAAAGGAAGGTGAAATAAGTTCCCAAGGAGTGGATGAATGCCACTGGTATTTTAGACATACACTGCCCACGAAACTGATTAAATTCCTCAAGAATACGAGCTGAAAAGGAAAGCAAGAAGAATAGGATAATGAAGGTTTCATGACACCCCAGGAAACCTGCCTTAAATAACCAGCAGGGGTATCTAAATCTATTTCATTACCATTTCACAAAAGGAAAAGGGCCAAGATCAATACCTTGGTTCTCTTTAAAATTCAGGACTTCTTTCTTTTTACAGTTAGTTAAGCGAGCTATGATAGTTATTAAACACTTAATAGGTCTCGAGCATTGGGGGTAGGCACAAGATAATCAGAGCAGATATAGCCACTGTCTCACATGGGACGTGCAATCCAAGAGGGAGGGAAGGCAGGTATCATCATCATCAATCGTATTTATTGAGCACTTACTATGTGCAGGGCACTGTACTAAGCGCTTGGGAAGTACAAATTGGCAACATATAGAGACAGTCCCTACCCAACAGTGGGCTCACAGTCTAAAAAGGGGAGACAGAGAACAAAACCAAACATACTAACAAAATAAAATAAATAGAATAGATATGTACAAGTAAAATAAATAAATACAGTAATAAATATGTACAAACATATATACATATATACAGGTGCTGTGGGGAAGGGAAGGAGGTAAGATGGGGGGGATGGAGAGGGGGACGAGGGGGAGAGGAAGGAAGGGGCTCAGTCTGGGAAGGCCTCCTGGAGGAGATAAGCTCTTAGCAGGGCCTTGAAGGGAGGAAGAGAGCTAGCTTGGCGGATGGGCAGAGGGAAGGCATTCCAGGCCCGGGGGATGACGTGGGCCGGGGGTCGATGGCGGGTATGCCAACCTCAGTTTACAGACGAGGAAACTGAGGTGCAGAGAAGTTAAGTGACTTGTGCAGTGGAAGATCCCTCAGGAGGCAGAGTTTACACTTTACACTACGCCACACTGCAAATAGTGGAAAACCAAAAACCTTCTTCAGAGGATGAAGGTGCATATGAACCATGTAATGCGATCAGAAAACCAGCCGAACCACTTTCAAAGCTATATTTGCAACTGATAAAGAATGATACAGTACATCCATTCTCGGCAAATTCTACATATGTGGATACTCACTTATTCATCTATCTAGACTGGAAGCTCCTTGTGGGCAGGAAATGTGTATACCAACTCTATTGTATTGAACTCTCCTAAGCACTTAGTACAGTGTTCTGCACACAGTAAACGCTCAACAAATATGATCGATTGTTCTATCCCTCTTTTCACACTCTTGCCCCTACCAGTTACATTCTTGTTTTCTCTCCTACTCCCACTATTTACAACAAAAGTGTCTCTGTGTCCCTCTCATTAGATTGTAAGACCCTTTAAGGGCAGGAACCATGTCCCAAGCATATATTACATTGCTCTAGCCACAGTACGCATTCAAAACACTGGCCGACTGACCCTCGAGCATCCATGAGATATAATGGATACCTATATGGATGATCAATCAATCAATCAATCAATCGTATTTATTGAGCGCTTACTGTGTGCAGAGCACTATACTAAGCACTAGGGAAGCACAAGTTGGCAACACATAGAGATGGTCCCAACCCAACAGTGGGCTCACAGTCTAGAAGGGGGAGATAGAGAACAAAACAAAACATATTAACAAAATAAAATAAATAGAATAGATATGTACAAGTAAAATAAATAAATAAATACAGTAATAAATATGTACAAACATATATACAGGTGATATAATGGACACATCAAGGGACTCAATAACGTGAGAAGCTGGCATTTGGTATTCATCAAAATCTCTTTAAAATGCCTTTCGCAATATTATTTATCAAAAAACATCAATAGGATTGAGTGACTGACCCACTAAATTCCCAGATTAAAAATTTAAAGTGATAATATCTGTCAAGCGCTATGTGCCAGGCACTGTTCTAGGCACTTGGGTGGATACAAGCAAATCTAGTTGGACACTATCCCTGTCTCGTGTGGGGCTCACGGTCTCAATCCCCATTTTACAGATGATGTAACTGAGGACCGGAGAAGTGAAGTAACTTGCCCAAGGTCACAGAGGAGACAAATGGTGGAACCAGGATTAGAACCCATGACCTTCTGACTCCCAAGCCCATGATCTATCCACCATGCCATGCTGCTTCTCAGATCACTGTCTTTATTCATTTCGAGCTCACCTTTTTAACCCCACTTCTCTTGATTCTCCCATCCATCCCTCACTCATCCTGTTTTCCTAGCCGGCAACCCTTTCCCCCTGCCATCCAATAGGTCACAGCTCTCCCCACGTTCAAAGCCCTCTTCAAACCCCACCTTGTCCAATAAGCCTCCCCTGAATAATTTCCAGCACCCAATGTCTATCAACCCAAGAGCAACTTCTAGTACTCGCTCATTCATTCAATCGTATTTATTGAGCTCTCACTTGGTGCAGAGCACTGTACTAAGTGCTGGGAGAGTACAATATAACTGCCTGGATTGTCTTTGTCCAGAAACGCTCTGGGCATGTTACTCTCCTTCTCAAAAATCTCCAGTGGCTACCAATCAACCTAGGCATCAGGCAGAAACTCCTCACCCTGGGCTTCAAGGCTGTCCATCACCTCGCCCCCTCCTACCTCACCTCCCTTCTCTCCTTCTACTGCCCAGCCCGCACCCTCCGCTCCTCCACCACTAATCTCCTCACTGTACCTCGCTCTCGCCTGTCCCGCCATCGACTCCCGGCCCACTTCATCCCCCGGGCCTGGAATGCCCTCCCTCTGCCCATCCGCCAAGCTAGCTCTCTTCCTCCCTTCAAGGCCCTACTGAGAGCTCACCTCCTCCAGGAGGCCTTCCTGCACTGAGCCCCCTCTTTCCTCTCCCCATCCTCCCCCTTTCCATCCCCCCGCCTTACTGCCTTCCCTTCCCCACAGCACATGTATATAATGTATATATGTTTGCACGTATTCATTACTCTATTTATTTATTTATTTTACTTGTACATATCTATTCTATTTATTTTATTTTGTTAATATGTTTTGTTTTGTTGTCTGTCTCCCCCTTCTAGACTGTGAGCCCACTGCTGGGTAGGGACCGTCTCTATATGTTGCCAACTTGTACTTCCCAAGCGCTTAGTACAGTGCTCTGCACACAGTTAGCGCTCAATAAATACAATTGATTGATTGATAACAATAAGCAGATGCATTCCCTGCCCACAACGAGTTTACAGTCTAGAAGGGGCGCTTACAGTCTAGACTCCACAGTCTAGTCTCCAGTCAACATATGTATTTCTAGCCAACCTCGACTTACTCAGATTGTGACTATGCCACTGGGGAGAGACTCCAACTCCCCTTCCCTCCCGGCATCAAAACCACTCATAACTTCATTCATTTACTCATATTTATTGAGCACGTACTGTGTGCAGAGCACTGTACTAAGCACTTGGGAGGGTACAACAATAAGCATATACGTTTCCTGCCCACAACAAGCTGCCCTGTCCTGCTAGCAGAATTGGTGCAGTATTGCACGACCCTGGCAACTATCTGAGCCCTGAAGCCCACCACCCAAGAGAGACGCTGTGCCCCCCACTCACACACGTCCCCCCCAACCCCCACACACCAACCACTGCTCCCGCCCTGACCTGCTAGAGCAGAGCACGAAAAGAGCAACCAAGGCAGCGCTTGGCTTTGGTGACCTCCCCATCACCGGAGCCCGGAGGCCCACCACCGGGGAGAGAAGTAGCCCACCCCTTGGGCCATCCGGGACTCCGGTCCAGTTCCAGAAAGGGCCACGAGAATCCTTGCCCCTCCTCTTCTCCACCTCCCCCATCAGCTCGGACTTGCTGCGGGGTCACGGGAATTTCCCTGGGTGATGGTCATGGCTGACTCTGCCGGTGGAGGAGTGGGAACTAAGGTTCTCCAGGTTAAGTTAAGGCTTTGATTGGACATTCCTGCTCTGGATCTACGTCATGCTGTGGGCTGAGGGGCGGGGAGGCCAAGGGAGAGAGAAGATCAGGGAAGGCAGTTTAACCTCTTGGCCAAGAGTCTGGGATCCTTCCGGTCCCTCCGGGGTGGCCAATGGGATTCCCACTTATCAGTTACCAGTCATGGTAACTGGATCCCAAGCCAGCATCCCGCCGTGTCCCCGCTACCAATTTCCCTGGAATTCAAATCCCAGAACGCTGGCTTCGATCCCGATGGGCTCTGGCAACAGGCAGGGCCTGAATTCCACCCTGATCCCCTTGGGGTCCCTACAGTGGACCTGTCTTCAAAGCAGGAGGCCAAATCCCTCACTGAAGTGGACCAGACGATAGCTCGAGAGTCCCTCCCACCTTTAGGATTCTCTATCATCTCTCTCCCATCTGTGCATTCAATTCAAGCTGTGTTGTTTTCCCCCTCTCTTCCTTGATGTGACTATGAGAGAGATGGTGTGCTGTAGGGGGCTTTCATTAGAAGAAGAAAAAAGGTTGTGTGAGGGAAAAGCATAATAGGAAGAACACCACAATAACTATCAAAGGGCTTTGGGGGTGTTAATATGTCCTAGGAAGAGACTAAAATAAAAAAGCGAGAGATCAAGGAGAATCCAGGAATTGGGGATTTTTTTAAAAAAGGGAAGGAATTGCTCGGTGTCAATATTTTCTGAAATATTTACTTCTTAAAATACATGAAGTTAAGGACTGTTCTGAAGGAGGCGAAAAACTGGAAGGCAGAGTTTCTGTTTACTGGGTTTGGATGAAGTGCTGGTAAACATGGCCAAAGTCAACAAGAGGAGTAAGGGGTGAATTTTTACATTTTCGTTAATACTTTTAAATCTGGGAGGGGAATTCCATGCTTGTGGAAGTAGAGAACCGCAAGCAGCAAGAGCCTGGGAGTCAGGTGACCTGGGTTCTAATCCCAGCTCCACAATTTGCAGGCTGTGTGACCTGGGGCAAATCAGGTAACTTCTCTGTGCCTCATGCTCCTCAACTATACTATGGGGAATCCCTGTTTTCCCTCCTAATTAGATTTAGCCCTATGAGGGACAGAGACTGTATCTGACCTGATTATCCTGTGTCATCTTCACTGCTTAGTACAGTGCTAGGGAAATAAAGAAGCACTTAAATACCACAATTATCATTAGAAAATTGAATTTGTTTTATTTCTCTTTGTTCTCACTTTTCTGCTCAAATAAAAAATCTGATGCTGAAGCAGCGTGGCTCAGTGGAAAGAGCCCGGGCTTTGGAGTCAGAGGTCATGGGTTCAAGTCCCGGCTCCGCCGATTGTCAGCTTTGTGACTTTGGGCAAGTCACTTCTCTGTGCCTCAGTTACCTCATCTGTAAAATGGGGATTAAGATTGTGAGCCCCACGTGGGACAACCTGATTACCTTGTATCCTCCCAGAGCTTAGAACAGTGCTTTGCACATAGTAAGCGCTTAACAAATACCATTATTATTATTATTATTAATCACTTCAATCTGACAATGAAGACGGAGGCAGCAGGGTTTAGGGAAAAGAGCAAAAAACTGGGAGGTTCTAGTCTCAGTTCTGCCACTGGCCTTTTATGTGACCTTGGACAAGTCACTCTCTTGGCCTCAGTTCTCTCATCTGTGAATGGAGACGTGATGGACTACAGACTGTTAGCCCTCTGAGGCCCTATCTCAACACTCAGCACATAGTAGGTGCTTAATAAATGCCATAATTATCAATACATATCTCTATGCTAGCTGACAGGAAAGGCTGAATAGACCACCCTCAATTAGTCAGGGGCCAATAGTGAACAATAATCCTAATCCTAATCATAATAATAATTATGCTTACCATGTACCAAGCACTGTAGTAAGTGCTGGAGTAGATAAAAGATCATCATGTCAGCTCAAAGCCTAAGGGATAAGGAGAAAAGGTATTGCATCCCCTTTTTATGGGTGCAACTGAGGCAGAGGTAAGCTAATTGACTTACCAACAGTTACACAGCAGGCAGGTGGCAGAGCCAGGATTAGAACTCACATCCCCCGACTCCGAGGCCCAGGCTCTTCCCACCAGGCCATGCTGCAATTATCCATATTGGGTATTATCCGGGCTCCTTCTGGTTATATCTCCCTGTTCTGGGAAACCCCAGAGAGCCAAAAAGTCAAGAAAAAACTCCTATCTGAGGCATGTCTTTTTTCTGTTGTACTCTCCCGAGGGCTAAAAACAATACTTAGCACTCAACAGAGACTCAATAAATACCATTAATTGATTTATTCTTCCCTGAGAAGATGGGGTTGATATAGACCCTGAGCAGTAGAAAATAAAACATGACAACGAACACTTGTCAAACGTGTTTTTAACTAAGGAAAGTTAATTATCAAGGGGAGTCCTCTCAAGGTTAGCCAGCGTAGTTTTCAGAGTCCTGAGATGGAACCCATTTTCCCCAGCCATGGGGACAACCAAAACTCCCAATATATAAGAATTCCTGTGACAGTGGGTGGCTTATTCACAGGGTGGCCTGGGGGATATGGAGCCTATTTTGTTTTTTAAAAAATGTAGTTCATAAACTCTTTGAGGCAGGGAGAATGAATTAATGAAAACCATTTTGAGCAAATGCAGATAGGTTCTGTGGGCCAAGCTTTCATTTGTGGAGGCAGCATTATGCAGCATTTATTAATATTAATGTCTGTCTACCCCTCTAGACTGTAAGTTTGTTGTGGGCAGGGAATGCTTCTGTTTACTGTGTACTCTCCCAAGTGCATAGTACAGTGCTTCGCACACAGTAAGTGCTCAATAAATACAATTGAATGAATGAATAATGCAATTTTTTAAGTAGATTCCTTTATCTAGAAGCACTACAGAAATTCAGGGTACGGATTATTTAGGGGTTTACCTGATTATTATACCCCCTAAAATCTGTGGTTGCTGTTTTTTTTCTTTTAATTTAGATTAATCCTGGAAAAAAAATCAAAAAATTTTTTTAAAAATTTTCACTACAAATAGTTCATACTGAAATTGACACCAAAATCTGCTACTGTAGATTTCACACATTTGTATGTCAAACTGTCATTACCTCCGCTGTCATCAATAGCATAAGCAACTATTTGGAATGTGCTATCTGGAAGGTTTATATGGAAGTGTTTATATGTATATATAAATTTAACTTTTTTTTGCAGGGAGGTTTCCCTTCTACCACTTTGAAAAGGGACTGGAGTTTCCTTGGGTAGCAAGTTCCCATGGTCAGCCTTTCCTTATCTCTGCCCTCATTTCAAAACTAAGATGATGAAATTTTGGAATTTCAGTTGCAATCTGATACCCGACATAAAGTGAGATTGCCGTAACATTGCTAAACGTGCCAACGAATATCGAGGGGCTGTTCTGCCATTTGCTTCATTTATAAAAACTGGAAAGGAATACTCAGTACTAATTAGTACTAATACTGATACAATACTTCAATTGTGAGCCAGGGACTGTATCTGACCTAATTATCCTGTATCTATCTGAGCACTTAGTACATAGTAAGGACTTAACATGTTGACGCCCATTTATCAATCAACTATTCGTATTTATTGAGCACTTACCCTGTGCAAAGCACTGTACTAACCACTATGGAGAAAACAATATAAAAGAGTTGGCAGACATGTTCCCTGCCCATTACGACCATACAGTCGAAAAACACTTGTCCTGCTGATACGGCTGTATGGGAATCATAAAAATAAAAGTTCCAATAACACTAGAAAATTATAAAATTTAAAATATTTTTTCAAAGTTGAGCCTGATTTTTACCCATATTAAAACCGTAACCCCCAAATCCAAACCTCTTGCCCCTCATCCATCTGCAACAATGACGTGGTAACAAGAAGCTTTCCAACCTCCCTCGCTTACAGGCAGAGAGTAGTTTACCAAAAAGGGAACCTGTTTCGCTGTCTTTAGGGAAAGTGTCTGATCATTGTTGTATTGTACTCTCCCAAGCACTTAGTACGGTGCTCGGCACACAGTAAGCGCTCGATAAATACAATTGAATGGAATGAATCACATACTTTAAAGATTAATTTCAAGGAGTTAGGAAAAATATGAGCAGCGTACAACTCATAATAGGGATGTTCTTTGGAATTCAAGGCAGGGAGTTTTATCCCCAGGAGTCGTCTGTTTATTCAAAGTTGTTCATATCTGGACTCTGTCACACACAAAAAGGCCTGCAGTTTAAAACCCTTAATCATCTTTATCATTCAAAATTATGGACCTGTAAACAACCTTCTTAGAAGAAGAAGAAAATTGTGACATACTCTGTTATCTGGTTTTTCAAAGATGTTAGCTTAGAGATTATGTGTCCAGTTTATTATCACATGATGATGATGATGGCATTTGTTAGGCACTTACTATGTGCTGAGCACTGTTCTAAGCGCTGGGAGAGATACAAGGTAATCAGGTTGTCCCAGGTCGGGCTCACAGTCCTAATCCCCATTTTACAGATGAGGTAACTGGGACACAGAGAAGTGAAGTGACTTGCCCAAAGTCACACAGCTGACAAGGAGTGGAGTCGAGATTAGAATCCATGACCTCTGACTCCCAAGTCCGTGCTCTTTCCACTATGCCATGCTGCTTCTCTACATTCTTTATGTGAGAAGGCTGTTCAATGGAGCCAGACTTCATTTTACACTTTTATTTGTCGGAATGTGTGTTTGTGGCTTTGTATAGTAAAGTAAATGGAGAACGATGGGCGACTTGTTCCTCCAAATTTTCCTTCTTAAAAAAGGCCGCATGTCCACCGAAATAATTTTTATGAGATATCTGCCATCAATTTGTCATGTATCACCAATGATCTTTTTGCCAAATCCAATGGCCTCTGCTCTATTTTAATCCTCCTCAATCTCTCAGATGCCTTCTTCTGGAAACCTTACCCAACTTTGGTTTCTCTGACACTGTCTCTCCTTGTCCTTCTCCTATCTCTATGGCCGATCATTCTCGTCTCTTTCACGAGCGTCTCCTCTGCTTCCTACCCACTAACTGTGAGTGTCCCTCAAGGCTCAGTTCCGGGTCCCCTTCTATTCTCCATCTTCACCCACTCCCGTGGAAAACTCATTCACTCCCGTGACTTTGACTACCATCTCAGGGCGGTTGACTCTACATTCCCAGCCCCGATCTCTCTCCTACTCTGCAGCCTCCTATTTCCTCCTGCCTTCAGGACCTCTCTACTTGGACGTCCCGCCGACACCTCTAACTAAACATGTCCAAAACAGAGCTCCCTCATGTTTCCACCCAGACCCTGTCCTCCTCGTGGCTTTCCCATCACTGTAGAAAACACTACCATCCTTCCTGTTTCACAAGATTTAACCTCAGTGTTATCCCTGACTCATCTCTCTCGATCAATCCACGTATTCCGTCTGTCATTAAAATCCTTCGATTCTACCTTCACAACATGGCTTAAAAACTTCCCTTCCCCTCCAACCAAACTGCTCCAAGTTGATTCATTCATTCATTCAGTCGTATTTATTGAGCGCTTACTGTGTGCAGAGCACTGTACTAAGCGCTTGGGAAGTACAAGTTGGCAACACATAGAGACGGTCCCTACCCAACAGTGGGCTCACAGTCTAGAAAGTTGATCCAAGCACTTATCCTATCCTGCCTCAACTACCACAACAGCCTCCCTGCCGACCTCCCTGCCTCCCGTCTCTCCTGACTCTGATCCAAACTTCACTCTGCTCCCTGAATCATTTCTCTGCAAAACCATTCAGTCCATGTTTCCCCACTCAAGAACTTCTAGTGGTTGCTCATCTAGCTGCATCAAACGGAAGCTCCTTACCATTGGCTTTATGGCTCAGTGGAAAGGGCCCGGGCTTTGAAGTCAGAGGTCACGGGTTCAAATTCCGGCTCTACCAATTGTCAGCTGTGTGACTTTGGGCAAGTCACTTCACTTCTCTGGGCCTAGTTACCTCATCTGGAAAATGGGGATTGAGATTGTGAGCCCCCCGTGGGACAACCTGATCACCTTGTAACGTCCCCAGTGCTTAGAATGGTGCTTCGCACATAGTAAGCACTTAATATATGCCATCATTATTATTATTATTATTAAAGCAGTCAATCATTTTGCCCCCTCCTAACTGACCTCGCTGATTTCCTACTACAAGTCGGCAGGTTCGCTTTGCTCCTCCAACACCAACCTACTCACTGTGGTTCGATCTTCTCGCTGCTGATCCCTTTCCCATGGCCCACTTTTGGCCGGGAACTCCCTCAATCAATCAGTGATATCCACTGAGTGCTTACTGTATGCAGGGTGTGGAACTAAGCGCTTGTAAGAGTATGATAAAACAGAGTTGGTAGGCAAGTTCCATGCCCACAATGAGCTTACAATCCCTCCCACCTCCTTCATATCCAACAGACCATCGCTCTTCAGAGCCTTATTAAAATCCCATCTCCTCCAAGAGCCCCTCCCCGGCTGAGCCCTCATTTCCCCTATTCCCTCTCCCTCCTGTATCGCCCTTGCACTTGGATTTGGAGCCGTAATTTATTTTAATGTCTGTCTCTTCATCTAGACAGTATGGTCGTTGTGGGCAGGGAATGTGACTAACCAACTCTGCGACACTGTACTCTTCCCAGCATTTCGGTACAGTGCTCTGCTCACAGTAAATGCTCTTTAAATATGATCGATCGATTGATGCATTGGTAAGATAATGAATTTCTATAATGTTACTAGAACCAAGAAGGAAAGGATATCTTAGCATACCATAAATGTTTTGCATTTAATATACACTTACATTTTATTATTGATTAAAAAATGAATTTAATGGGGTTTTTGCTTCTTTGGACTCCTTCTGGAACCAATGAAAATGGAATTAGGCTTATGGCTGAATTTTCTCAGAAGCACTCGAGAAGAGCAGAGGTGTCAAATGAATATAAAACCTATAGAAAATGAGTAAAATATGCCACTCCTACAGGTGTGCAGTATGATCACTTCAGGTTGAATGGACTACAGTAAAAATCAAATCTCCAGCAACAGCTTGGTAACCGAAATGTATAGTAGAAATGAAGGGCAAGGAAGGGGAAAAATTCTAGAGATTATTTAGGAGGGCAGAAAAAGATGAATAATTCCAACTTCACTCTTCAAAAGGTGGGCTTGTGCCCCCTTGATTTTTAACTTTCATGCTTCCAGAATAGTAGGTGTCACTTAATTAATGATGGCATTTGTTAAGCACTTACTATGTGCAGAGCACTGTTCTAAGCGCTGGGGAGGGGGTTACAAGGTGATCAAGTTGTCCCACGTGGGGCTCACAGTCTTCATCCCCATTTTACAGATGAGGTAAGTGAGGCTCAGAGAAGTTAAGTGACTTGCCCAAGGTCACAGAGCAGACATGTGGTGGAGTCAGAATTCGAACCCATGACCTCTGACTCCAAAGCCCGTGCTCTTTCCACTGAGCCACGCTGCTCCTCCACTTAAAATTGTAGTTAACAAGAGTCAAGGCTCCTTCAGCATCATTCCCCAAGCGGGTTCGAGTAAAGCACCTCTAGAAGCCCCAGTACGGTATTCAGGGGTTGTGTTTAAATTCAGGACGGTTTGCTAGTCAGATGAGGAGAACTCCCGCTCTGAAACTGTCGGAGGAAGAGGACTGCTCACTTTAGCATCCCAGCATATCCCGGGCAGCGCAAACCAGGCCTGCAAAGATTCCAGGAAGGGTTATGGAGCATGCGCCCCTGGGAAGTGTGGGCCGTCTGAATGAGAATAACAGACATCAGAGAAAGAGGGGGGTCCCTTAATTGGCAGCAGGATCTGAAGCTGTTTCCTAATTACATTAGCAGAGAGTTGATGCAAATGTCCCAGGGGGCCTGCATTTTCACTGGGGGTTCTCCTCCACCAGGCATCCATCTAGGATGGCCCCAAATGGAGGATAATTTAAGTCCCCGTTAGTACAGACTTCTGGTTGGTAAGGTGCCAGATCACACAGTTTTATTGTATTAATAAATCAGACCTCTAAATGTAATCCCTAAGGTGGAAGCACAAACAAACTATACCTTTAAACCTTCACGGTTAACTACATTTGGTGAAGATGTCTTCGGCAGAGAGGCTGATTAATCTATTCCTGCAGAGGACTGTGCCCTCCGTACCTCTGAAACAAAGCATGCTAGACTCCACCCTGCAGATTAATGCTTCCCCTCGGAGTGCGATTGCAACCGCTTTTTTTTTTCCGTCTGGTTGTAAAAGAATTTGTATCTGTCATGGGGCGGGTGCCCACTATGGAAACATTTTTAATAACATTTTGCAAGGCAATATAAAAGGGTTTAACAGAGTTTACAGGCAAATATTAAACAGCCAGGCAGACTCCACTGCGGGGCTGTCTCTGCATATATCGCATCTGGCTGCTTAGCTACCGGCCAAGTTTTAGGCATCAGATAAGATGTCTCACAGATAAGGGCAGCTCTGGCTAGATTTTATTTTAATCAGATGGAATGGAGCATACTTAACATAATCAATGGTCAACCCTAATTCCCAGATGACTTTTCTGTATTGGCTGCCCTTCTCTTCCCACTCTATCCTTCAGAGTTCATCCAAGCCCAGAACTCCTGCACCCTTCCAAGGGAGGGAACAGGCTCACTGATAGGAGTGGAGCAAGATGAAAAATGGTTTTGGCGGGAATACGACCTTTCAAATAGAATACAGATGCACCAGAGAAAGTAAAATCAAAAGAAAAAAATTCTGAGACCCTTTCCCAACAAATGAGAAAATATGGCCTAATGGATAAAGTACAGGTCTGGGAGTTGGAAGGACCTGGGTTCTAATCCCAGCTCTGCCACTTGTCTGCTGTGTGATTTTAGGCGAGTCACTTCATTTCTCTGTGCCTCAGTTACTTCATCTGTAAAATGGGGATTAGGACTATGGACTTCATCCAACCGCATAAACTTGAGGCTACCCCAGTGCTTAGTTCAGTGCCTGTCATATAAAAATAATAATGATGGCATTTATTAAGCGCTTACTATGTGCAAAGCACTGTTCTAAGCGCTGAATAATAATGGCATTTGTTAAGCGCTTTCTATGTGCCAAGCACTGTTCTAAGCACTGGGGGAGATATAAGATTATCAGGTTGTCCCACGTGGGGCTCACAGTCTTCATTCCCATTTGACAGATGAGGGAACTGAGGCACAGAGAAGTTAAGTCACTTGCCCAAAGTGCTGAACAAATGCCCTAAAAATAAAAAACCAAAAAGACTCTCATTATATGCAAAGATGAATATAATCTGGGCCACATTTTATGCAACGATGCAAAATGGCCATGGTAAGAATGTGAAAACAATGTTCCTTTTATGAGCTTCTTAGGGGCAGGAAGTATGTCTGTCATCCTGTACTCTCCCCCAGCGCTTAGTACTGTGCTTTGCCCATAGTAAGTGCTCAATAAATACGACTGAATGAATATTGTTTTATATTCCGTTGAAGACAAGGAGAAGAATGTGTCTGAATGACCTAATCTAATTCAAAATGTAGTGGGAAAGGCAGTTTATCCATTAATACGTCTTTTACTACCCTCTAGTGGTAATTCTGAAATTCATTCATTCATTCAATCGTATTTATTGAGCGCTTACTGTGTGAAGAGCACTGTACAAAGCGCTTGGGAAGAGCAACATTGCCACATTGCCTCAAAATCAAAAGCTAGCAAAATCTAGCAAACAAAAACTCCTCACTGTTGGCTTCAAAGCTCTCCATCACCTCACCTCTCTTCTCTCCTTCTCCAGCCCAGCCCGCACCCTTCGCTCCTCTGCCGCTACCCTCCTCTGAAATACTGCCACAGTGCCCCCAAATCAAAAGCTAGCAAAATCTAGCAAACAAAAACTCCTCACTGTTGGCTTCAAAGCTCTCCATCACCTCACCTCCCTTCTCTCCTTCTCCAGCCCAGCCCGCACCCTCCGCTCCTCTGCCGCTAACCTCCTCACTGGGCCTCGTCCTCGCCTGTCCCGCCATCGACCTCCGGCCCTCATCCTTTCCCTGGCCTGGAATGCCCTCCCTCTGCCCATCCGCCAAGCTAGCTCTCTTCCTCCCTTCAAAGCCCTACTGAAGGCTCACCTCCCCCAAGAGGCCTTCCCAGACTGAGCCCCCCTTTTCCTCAGCTCCCCCTCCCCTGCGCATCACCTGGACTGGCTCCCTACGCTCTACCCACCTCTCCCCGCCCCACAGCTCTTATGCATTAGATGTATATATCTATAATTCTATTTATTTATACTGATGCCTGTTTACTTGTTTTGATGTGCATATATCTACAATTCTATTTATATTTAAACCTGCTTACTTGTTTTGATGTCTGTCTTCCCTCTTCTAGACCGTAACCCCGGTGTGGGCAGGGATTGTCTCTCTTTATTGCTGAATTATACTTTCCGAGCGCTTAGTACACTGCTCTGCACACAGTAAGCGCTCTGTAAATACAACTGAATGAATGAAAAGCACAAGGACGAAAGGACACTTCAGTCAATCAATGGTATATATTGAATACTTACTGAGTGTACAGCACTGAACTAAGCACTTGGGAGAGTACAATCCAAAGAGCTGGTAAATGTGTTCCCTACCCACGACGGGCTTACACTTCCCTTCTGCTCCACTGCACTTGGATTTGTACCCTTTATTCACCCATCCTCAGCCCCACAACACTAATGCATATAACCATAACTTACGTTAATGTATGTCTCCCCTTCTAGACTGCAAACTCCTGGCGGGCAGGGAACTTATCTACCAACTCTGTTCTACTGTACACTTACCAAGCTTTTGGTATAATGCTCTGCACACAGAAAGCATTCAATAAATATGACTGATCGATCGATAGAAGCAGGACAAATTCTTACTTTTCTGTCTTTGTTTCCTTGTCTTTTATAGTTGCCGGAAGGAAAACACAGATAAATTAACGTCAGTGTCCAGTAAGTAGTAAAGTTGATGGAGGGGTGCTATTCGGTAACGTTTCACTTTCCACGTGATCTGAAGAGCTGGTGAAGCTACAGTCTTTCTCTGGGCTCAGACTGCCGTCTTTCTACATAAGGGTAAGGATTTAACGTCCACCCGTACGACAAATGTAGGCAAGTTCTGTCGAATTATGAGCCAGCTGCAAGAAAGCAGGGCCTCTGCTTAAATGGACCCAAATATGGAAAGTTTGGGGTTTTGCTACAGCTCCATGTATACCATCTACCTTGCCCGTTATTAACATCAAGGTCAGTATTGAGAGTGCTATGAGAAACTCTGGTATGAAACCTACTTTATAGAGCCAGAATATCTTGTTTCCTACCAAACTCCCTGTCAGAGAAGGAGTAGATGGATTTTTTGGCTTGAATCTGTGTTGAGCAAACCTAATATTCCACGCCACGTTGATGTGGGTAGGGATTGTGCCCTGCAGATGAACCAAATGCTTTTAAAGCTGTAGACCATTAGTTGGAGAACTCACAAGACAGCACTCTCCCCTGATGGACTTTGAGGCTTTCCTGAGCCTGACTTCACCCCATCACCCTTCCATTACCCTGAAAAGCCACAATCCAGGTGCTCCGACCAAGGCCAGTGATAGACGGGGGAGAGCTGGAGTTGTCAACCTGGTGGGCTGTTGGACCAAACAGGAGACCCTTATAAGCTCGCAACCTCATGAAAAGAATATCCCTTGTTGGTCCCAGGCAGGCACAATGCTTTTCAGTCCTCCTACGCACAGATGAGACATGAAATAATAGCATCAAACTAGCTGGCTAAGAAGCACGACATCATCAGAGCGGTTAAGAAAATTGCTGATTTATCTAAAAACATTTTAACTTGCCATTAAGCTTGCCTCAAGCCGGCTCTGTCCACGGATCATCAATCGATGATGTTTATGGATTGCTTACTGTGTGCAGACCACTGTGCTAAGCACTAGGAAGAGTACAACAGCGTAAGAAGACATGATTCCTGCCCTCTAGGATTTTATAATCTAGTTGGGGAGACAGGCATGAAAATAAATTACAGGAGGGGAGGCAACTGAGTATAAGGAGCACCGTGGCTTAGTGGAAAGAGCCCAGGTTTGGGAGTCAGAGGTCATGGGTTCTAATCCCAGCTCTGCCACTTGTCTGCTGTGTGACCTTGGAGAAGTCACTTAACTTCTCTGTCCCTCAGTTCCCTAATCTGTAAAATGGGGATTAAGACTGTGAGCCCCATGTGGAACAACCTGGTTACCTTGTATCTACCCCAGTGCTTAGAACAGTGCTTGGCACATCATAGTAAGCGCTTAACGAATACCATCATTATTATTATTACTACAGAAGTGGTGTGGGGGTGGTGGGGTGGAGTACCTGAATACTCAAGGAGTACACACTTCCGTGCCTATGTGGGAGGAGGAAAAATAGGAAGGGAGGAAAAATAGGGTGGGGAGAAAAGAGATTAGTCAGGAAAGCCTTTCTGGAGGAGATGGGATTTTAGGAGCGCTTTACAGATTGGGAGAGTGGTGGTCTGTCGGATGCGAAGGGGAAGGGAGTTCCAAGTAGGAAGACGGGGTCCACAGTGACAGAGACAAGAACGAGGCAGACAGTAGGTTGGTATTGAATACCATGAAAACGTCCAGATACATCTGGTTGGGGCTAAGGGGAATTCTCTTCATCTCTGTCACTCAAACGACTTTGAACCATCGGTGTCCAAACTCACACTGGCCTTCGCAGTGGACAGAGAGTAATGCAGGTTTTTTTGCTATGGGAAAATCTTTGGGGACTAATGGGCCCGGCAGGTTTAGCCTAACTAAACAACAACAACAACAAAAAAATCACGTACCCATGTGAAAATCGTAGTAAGGCTTCTGTAATTGGTTTTCTCATTGTCAGCTATCTTGGGACACACTGTAGGATGCTAATTAAAGGGATCTAGATCCCTCTTCAAACATGTAAACTCCTTTTAAAATGTTCAGAGTTCCATGTGCTAATTAACCAGGTGTGTGTGTTTGGGGGGGAAGTGGGGGAAAGGGCAGGGGGGCTGTGTAACGCATCCTATTCAGGGGGGAAGCGATTGGAAAGGGTTTTATTAAGACTCCTAATTGCACTATTGGAGAGTTTAATAAGGGACCGTCTCTATATGTTGCCAACTTGTACTTCCCAAGCGCTTAGTACAGTGCTCTGCACACAGTAAGCGCTCAATAAATACGATTGAATGAATGAATGAATACAAATCTAGGGCCCATCATTAACAATAGAAACCAAAGTGTGTGTGTCAAGCCAACAAATCATCAAAAGGAAATCACTATGCATCAGTTTCACTGCCTGTCAGGGTGAGATTCTAAACACCTACAGCATTATGATGGAGCTTTGTAGAAGGCTGGTGGTGGGAAGGAGAGTCAGGGGGAGGTAGCCAAATTTAGGTGTATTTTATATGCTAATCCCTGCAAGGAAGTCCTCCTAGGGAAAGACCTCGTGTCTGGAATAGGGCTTCAAAAATTCTGCATTTACAGAAGAAAGGCTGGGTTTTAGATCAATTCAATCAATCAATCAATCAATCGTATTTATTGAGCGCTTACTGTGTGCAGAGCACTGTACTAAGCGCTTGGGAAGTACAAGTTGGCAACATCTAGAGACAGTCCCTACCCAACAGCAGGCTCACAGTATAAAAGGGGGAGACAGAGAACAAAACCAAACATACTAACAAAATAAAATAAGTAGAATAGATATGTACAAGTAAAATAAATAAATAAATAGAGTAATAAATATGTACAAGATCCTCCTTGGAATCTGGCCACCATAGTCCTCGGTAATTCAAGACTGAAATCATCGCTCGCCGATCTCCCCATGACCTCACCCTCCCTCACTCTGGTGAGAGTGGAGAGACAATAACAGAAAGGTTCCCAGGGGCTTCTAAGAGAAAAATGGGATGTCTTCTTAATGCAAAAACCATTACACTACAAAGTTGTTTCATTCTAGATCTACATGGAATTCAACAATTAGCACGGTGCTCTGCGCACAGTAAGCACTCAATAAATATGACTGAAAGAATGAACAGTGACACGCTAGGCACTCCTACAAGAAAGTGACTTATTTTAGCACTGCTAAGAGAACCAAATCACAACTGCATTTTTCTATAGTATTTGTTAAGGGCTTGCTATGTGCCAGGGACTGTGTACTCAGCACTGGAGGCGATACAAGCTAATCAAGTTGGACACAGCCACACAGGGCTCACGGTCTTAATTCCCATTTTACAGAGGAGGTAACTGAGGCACAGAGAAGTGAAGTGACGACCAAGGTCACACAGCAGACAAGTGGTGGAGCCGGGATTAGGACCCACATCCTCTGACTCCCAAGCCCGGGCTCTTCCACTAAGTTAGGCTGCTTCTACTCTAAGTCGTATACTGTTTCAAATGTTTCCGAACCATCTTCTCCAAACCCCTTTTTTTCACTGAATGCCGTGGCCCGGTGGGAACTTGGTGGCAAGAAAGAGAGCCCGCTGGCAAGTGGCACTGCACAAACCACGAGCTCTACATTCAATCCTTCCACCCAGATTCCTCAGTCCTGTGGTCTAAAGATCAAGATCCATCTGTCCCTCCCCATCCTGACGGGAGACTCCATTTTCCCCTCTGTGACAACTGGTGCCCCGGCATAATTTCTAGATAATCAATCAAGGAGCACTTACTTTGTGCAGAGCACTGTATTAAGAGCTTGGGACAGTACAGTACAACAGAGCTGGTAGACCCATTCCCTGCCCACGATGAGTTTATAATCTAGAGGGGCAATACGGTGGGAAGGGAATGTATCTATTATATTGTTATATTGTACCCTCCCAAGTGCTTAATACAGTGCTCCGAATACAGTAAGCGCTCCATAAATAAAATTGACTGATTGAATGGCTGGTTAGCAGGAATGCAGCCACCATGTAATCAGGGGGTGGGAAGTGTGGGGTGTGTGTTTTGGGGGGAAAAGGAGTAATCTAAGAACCACCGGCCCAGCCCATTCCACAATGTCCGCGGATGCAATGCCCTCTGCGATCCCCGTGGCTCTTTTTCTAACCTTGTCTTTCTGACTCCCCCAAATCACCACATAACATAAGGGTAATACTGAGAGGCTGAATGCACTTCACGGTTTTCTCTATCTAAAGGGCTTCAACACTTGTTTAATTGGAAGCTGCGTCTCTAATGCACGTGATGTTCCTATGCCTAGAAAGTATTGCTGCGTGAAGGGAAGTGAGGAGACTGGAAAAAATGAATCATTGTCCTGTGATTTCCCAGATCTATGCCCAATTTCCTTGGGTTTCAATCATACTATTAGATTTCACTTTGGGCCGAATAAATTGTCAGTTATCACAGGGAAACTTCCCGAGGGAATAGACCTGCAACTCTAGTTTCTCCTAATAGCCTGGCCCTTGTCTAGGAGTAAACAGAAATTGATTGTGTTGATAGCTGCTATTAAAAACATATAGTACCAATGGGAACCATAACAGAATTGTATAAACATGGCATCAATTCATTTGAACGGTAATTAATCTGGGATGTCTTCTTCAAGGTTCGGCGCCTGCTCTTTTCAACTGTCTAAAACCACAATCTGTTGAAATAACTCTTCTACAAAAAAAGGCCCGTATTCCCCACGGTTTGTGACACTAGCATTCCATCATTTTCCTAAGGCAAGATCCTGACTTTGGCATCTAGGCTGCCTATTCTACTAGGCCTACATGGATTCCTGCTATTCTGCAGGATCCTGCTCAACACATAACAATAATATTAATAATTACTATGGAATTTGGTAAGCAGATATTAAGTGCACCTGTATTCCGTGCTGAGACACAAGATAATTCAATCAGAAGGGGAGAGAATCTGGAAGTTGTTTTAAGATTGGAAATTCATAAGGACCGAAGTAAAAATCCCATTCAGTCAAAAATGCAATATGAAGATAAACAAAAACATGTTAATACCGCTCCCTGACAAACAGATCCTTTCATCAAGAATACCAACAACTGGCTTTCAACTCTTAAAAAACCAGGAAAGTTATCCATTTTCTTGCTTATCTTTCTGCAAATCATCTTTGCAGAACTCTCTTCAGGTTTATCAATAGGGAGCCACACTGGGCAAAGGGGGCTAAGACCAGAGGGCTGCTGGGCTCCATTTACCCAGGTTTGCCCAATGTCTACCCATTCCCGCAGTGGGTCATTATTTTCTTGCTTTTCGGAACATCCTCAAACGTTCTGCCATTTAAAAGGGAAAGCGGTTGCATGTCTCTCACTTCAGGGACATCATTTTACCCTATGCTATTTGGCTCCAGGCCTGCAGTTAGACTCTATTTTCATAAGAAGCTGCTAAATTCTCCAATTTCTCTTCGTTTCAGTTTATCGAACACGTGGCCTGGACGTGATTTTAACGTCTGTCAGACTTACCCGTGGAGAAGATCAACACAGTGTTGTTCCACAGCCCATGCCTTTCTAAGGCGTCAGTGACATTTCCCACTGCTTCATCCATTATGGACACCATTCCTGCAAAATGACGCCTCTTTTTGTCTTGGATGAAGCTGTAGGGTTTCACGTATTCTTCTGGGACCTGAAGGGGCTCGTGAACAGACTGGAAGGCGAGGTAAAGAAAAAGAGGCTGGAAAAAAAAGTCACAGAAACTGGTTAAGAAAGCACCCATGCATTAAATGTAGGCCTGGATGAATCATCTTATTAGTACTGTGATTGCTTTTCCTTTTTTCCCTGCTCTTCCCATTTTGCTCAAGGAGACTCCTATAAAAGGAGGATTGGTCACCCACTTTCTTGGGAAAGGTTTGACTTTTCTGCTCACATATTTTACAGGGGAGAATGGAGAACACAAGAAACCATTTGCTCTTAGCCTTCGATTGAGGATTAAATGTGTCACCAATTAATTCCTCAAAATCAAAACTCCTCAAAATTAATTCCTCAAAATTCCTGCTTCTCGGGGAGAAGCAGCGTGGCTCAGTGGAAAGAGCCCGGGCTTTGGAGTCAGAGGTCATGGGTTCAAATCCCGGCTCCGCCAATTGTCAGCTGTGTGACTTTGGGCAAGTCACTTAACTTCTCTGTGCCTTAGTTACCTCATCTGTAAAATGGGAATGAAGACTGTGAGCCCCTTGTGGGACAACCTGATCACCTTGTTACCTCCCCAGTGCTTAGAACAGTGCTTTGCACATAGTAAGTGCTTAACAAATGCCATCATTATTATTATTATTAAAATCGGGAAATGGAGTGGATGATACCATTTGTTTCCTCTCTCTCCTCCTCCTTCCTGTTCTGAATGCTGGATTTATCCTCTCCTGCTTAGACTATGAGCCCTATGTGGGACAGAGAATGCCCTACCTGATTACCTTGTATCTACCCCAACCCTTGGTACAATGCTTGGCACACAGTAAGTGCTTAACAAAGCAGTGTGGCTCAGTGGAAAGAGCCCGGGCTTTGGAGTCAGAGGTCAGGGGTTCAAATCCCGGCTCCGCCAACTGTCAGCTGTGTGACTTTGGGCAAGTCACTTAACTTCTCTGTGCCTCAGTTACCTCATCTGTAAAGTGGGGATTAAAACTGTGAGCCCCCACATGTGGGACAACCTGATCACCTTGTAACCTCCCCAGCGCTTAGAACAGTGCTTTGCACATGGCAAGCGCTTAACAAATACCATCATTATCATTAACAAATGCCACCATTATCATTATCATTATTATTATGGTATTTAAACCAGTCTTTCCTTCACCTTTAGATATTTTTCTCCCTCCTTCCAAACCACTCCTGTCCCATATTCCACCTCTGTGTTTTGTCTTTCTATTAGACCTTTCATCGACAAACTGGGCCACAGGTCTTCCACCAAAAATTATCACTGTATTGTCTAGATTTACACAGCGGCTTAGTAGGCTGGCTATGACCCTCATTTTCCTGTTAAAGGAAACTGAAGCCCAAAAAGGATAAGTTACTTGGTGCAACACCGCAACACATGAGTGGTGGAAATTCAGAAGTGGAGTTTAGATTCAGGGTCCAACTACCTCCTCAAACATGAGCAAGTCACTCCAGATTCAATGTATCCCATTTGAAAGCTTGGTTTTACACTGGGGTTTTCCTAGAGAGCACTGCAAATACCCATAAAAGAAAATCTCATTATGGTTTGCTTAACTAGCGCTTTAAATAAACAGAAATCAATAAGAAGCAATAAGAATCAATGAGAAGCAGCGTGGCTCAGTGGAAAGAGCCCGGGCTTTGGAGTCAGAGGTCATGGGTTCAAATCCCGGCTCCGTCAATTGTCAGCTGTGTGACTTTGGGCAAATCACTTAACCTCTCTGTGCCTCAGTTACCTCATCTTTAAAATGGGGATTAAGACTGTGAGCCCTCCTTGGGACAACCTGATCACCTTGTAACCTCCCCAGTGCTTAGAACAGTGCTTTGCACATAGTAAGTGCTTAAAAAAATGCCATCATTATTATTATTAATAAATCCCCAGCGATGATAAGTTGCTACTGCCAAACTGCTTCGAATAAAGTTAGAAGTTAATCTTTTGACCAGTTTCTTCAAACTCATTAGTCTAACATCGTAGCATTTTCTAGACAAGACAAAGAAGCTCTTTTCTAATCATACTGGATGCTTAATTGAGGCATATATCCAAAGAGGTTCTCCCCTTGCTAAGATAACTAGTTTCTACCTAAAAAAAAAAAAAACCTTCGCTACTCCAGGCACGTTTCATAAGGAAAGTTTTTGACTCTGAGTGTATGCTACCTTTCGAGCCTATCATTAGCTCTCCTATCATAAAGGGATCTTTGGGTGAGGTTTCCCAATTGATGCAGCGGGCTTCAACCCCGGGCCCGTAATCATTCACTTCCTTAAAATTCCCTGTAAGATGCTGCTATTTTAGTAGGGTTTTCTCCCTTTGAAATATCCCTAGATATTTATATCATCAACATCAATGGTATTTGAGTGCTTACTACGTACACAGTACTGTAGTACTGTACTAAGTGCTTGGGAGAGTACAATATAACAGAGTTGGCAGGCATGCTCCCTGCCCACAATGAGCTTACAGTCTATATGCGTGTATGTGTGTGCATACATGTATATTTTCTTTCATTTTTGTTTGCGCTTGAAGATTACATCAGTGACAGTCAAATCGAATCCTGCGAGCAGGAGTGACTGGAATAATAAATCTTTGCCTGACAGTGTATTTAATACCGTGGACACTTGAAGGGAGCCCTGTCCTGACTGACGTGTTCACTATTACAGAGCCTGTCACTGTTGGAGAGCTTGCTTCTGATATCATGTTCTTCCCTAAACCTCTGCTCAAAAAGAATAATTCCTTCACTACCTCACTGCCAAAAATCAGTTTGGTGGGTCTGTTGGCAGCTGTTTGCTACTGCGAATGACAGTGAGACTGCTTCACTGAGTCTTAATTTGTTGTCTCCTTCCTGATGAAGGAATCCTTCATCCTTGTTGTATCCTTCCTGATAAATAAATATTTATTTATTTATTTTACTTGTACATATCTATTCTATTTATTTTATTTTGTTAGTATGTTTGGTTTTGTTCTCTGTCTTCCCCTTTTAGACTGTGAGCCCACTGTTGGGTAGGGACTGTCTTTATATGTTGCCAATTTGTACTTCCCAAGTGCTTAGTACAGTGCTCTGCACATAGTAAGTGCTCAATAAATACGATTGATGATGATGATGATGATGACAGAGGTCTCTCTTCAGCCACAATCCAGGAGTTCCTTGAATATCCTGGTGCCACCCATTCCTAATCTACGTCCAGCCTATTGAAGATATCATCATCATCAAAAATGGCATTTATTGAGTGCTTACTATGTGCAGAGCACTGAACTAAGCACTTGGGAGAGTTGGTCAAAACGTTCCCTGCCCAAGGAATGTTTTATTATAATTAATTCTCCCAGTCACCAAGGCTCAGGGGGCTTTTAGAAAAGGTCTTGAGACTAGTAAAAAATAGTCACAAGTCTTGTTGGTTCTTAATGGTTGCTGCCAGTGGGATGAGTTCGAACTTTATATGGATAATTAATTGTATTTACCTAATTTGGCAGGTCATTAGAATTGGCAATCTACATGTTTGCTGGAGAGCATTTCAACAGTATAGGAACGGCTGAAGCATACCTTCTCAGGTGGATGGCTAGCTATAAGGTCTGTAGCCCTTTTCGTAAATACATTGGTGGAATACATATTTTTATATCCAACTGCAACTTCTTCTCCATCTCGAAAATCAAGGGCACATCGGGTGACATTCAAGCTTCTGATTAACACACAATGCTCGTGGGAATAGTAATCCTCGCTACCTAGGAGATATCCTAGAACAGGGATGGAAGATGAAAGCAGTCAGCACAGTACACAACTTCTTATGTAAACTAATGTTTCAGCATTTAATCGCCTAATGCACTGGATTACCCGTGACAAAGCTAATCAGAAGACAAGGCTAATAGGAGCAGGTCTCCTGAATGACTCTTCGTTTGACAAGATAAAGCGTCGAAAATGAATTTTGATGAGAAGCTCCCAACCTATTTGCCCACATAGGTCTTGAAAGGAGCAGTTCAGTAACCTCAGATGTATCTGGTTGACACCTATCACCTACGTAAAAAATTTCAGGCCTGGAACAAAGTAAAACCATCTGTCTAGGAAAGGCCTAGGGAAGAGAGACAAAAGTCCATGAATTATTTGTTCATGAAAATAACTGCATTTTTGACATCCCACTGTGCGATGCAAACAATACTAAAATCATTTTCAAAATGGGCAATTTAGGTTGTTCACAGGAACGACAGTCCTACATACAGTTAAGTCATCTCTAATCAGATACTGACACCAAATGGTGGAAGAAACAAATCAATTCTGAGAGAGAGAGAGAGAGAGAGAGAGAGAGAGAGAGAGAGAGAGAGAGAGAGAGAGAGAGAAACAGTGTACACAGTATCACTTAAAACGATGGTGGGGAGAAACCACAAAAAACACCCATATTCAGTACAGTAATCCTGAAATTAGGTGCCCATCTATTAAGCCAAATTTATCCTGGATAAATATATGATTAGTTGCATAACTTCACCATCAAACCTAAGTAAAGAAGTCTCCAAGACGGGTTGTTTTTGGAAATACTCCTGTTCTCTTTTCCTCAAAGGTTTTAATCAGCCGATCCTACTTCCTCTTGCTCTCTGCAGCCAAATCCTTGCAAACAGCAGAAACTGATCTTAAATAACAATACTGGAGTCGGCCAAAGATCTCCCCTGGCTCCAGAACTCTTGTCATGCAATACAACATAAATTATCAAAGAAAATGATTTGTTTTTGCACAACTCCTCATTTTCCATGATTCATCGAATTCTCAAAACATTACATGGGACTAATGCTTTTGTTTCCCGGTTAAATGATGTATGTGCAAAATCCACTGGGAAACAAAGAGAGAAATATATATTAAACACACTCAGGGAAATCTGTTCCCCAAAAGAGATGCTGTTTCCCTCCATATGGCTGAAGCAGCTGGCTGCTATTGTAACTTGCAAAGGAAAAGAAGAAATGTTCCCAAGAAAATAATCTGGGTCTTTACTTGGGTGAACAGGGACTTCTGGAGAACGGGGCTTTTTTTTCCTTGCTCCATAAATGAGGGACCAAGGGGAAGACCAGGATGTTGTATTTGTAAGGGATAGGTGGAGCTCGGCGAATCCATCTATTTGATATTCTTATTTTTATTAATACATATTTCCCACTCTAGACTATAAGCTCGCTGTGGGCAGGGAACATGTCTGCCAACTCTGTTGTACTTTCCCAAGCACCTAGTGCAGCGTGGCTCAGTGGAAAGAGCATGGGCTTTGGAGTCAGAGGTCATGGGTTCAAATCCCGCTCCGCCAATTGTCAGCTGTGTGACTTTGGGCAAGTCACTTAACTTCTCTGTGCCTCAGTTACCACATCTGTAAAATGGGGATTAAGACTGTGAGTCCCCTGTGGGACACCCTGTTCACCTTGTAACCTCCCCGGCGCTTAGAACAGTGCTTTGCACATAGTAAGCGCTTAATAAATGCCATTATTATTATTATTATTATCTAGTGCAGTGTGGTACACATCGTAAGCACTCAAAAAATACCACTGATTGATTGATCTGATACCCAGTGAAAAGATGTTAAGTACTAAAATTAAGATGATGCCAGGAAAATGCCAGCTACCTGTTCACATTCTTCTGCTCCATTAAGTTGTAAATACCTTAATTGCTAACCTGATGTCAAGTAATAAAATAATAATAATAGGAGTTACCCAGAGCTTGCCATCATTACCCAAATTTATAAACATTAATTTATGTTCTGAAAGCAATTAAATCTTGAGATGACTACTGCCCATGTCTTAAAAAAAGATAAGGGAGAGAGGAAAAAAACAAGAAAAATATCTGGGGCAATTCCATCTTTGGGTTTGTTTCATCACGACATCCAAAACTTAATTTGAATAATGGCAGCTGCCACTACAGTTATGTCAATCAATCAATCAATCAATCAATCAATCGTATTTATTGAGTGCTTACTGTGTGCAGAACACTGTACTAAGCGCTTGGGAAGTACAAGCTGGCAACATATAGAGACAGTCCCTACCCAAAAGTGGGCTCACAGTCTAGAAGGGGGAGACAGAGAACAAAACCAAACATACTAACAAAATAAAATAAATAGATAGGTACAAGTAAAATAAATAAATAGAATAATAAATATGTACAAACATATATACATATATACAGGTGCTGTGGGGAAGGGAAGGAGGTAAGATGGGGGGATGGAGAGGGGGATGAGGGGGAGAGGAAGGAAGGGGCTCAGTCTGGGAAGGTTGGGGGAAATTCAGAGCTGAGCTGTCCCTTCCGAGCACAATGCTCTGACAAAAGACACATGCACTAAAAGGTCAAAGGGGCAAATTTAGAAAAAAACCCCAAGGATTTAGTAGGAATTTGTTATTAGAATCAATCATGGTATCTTTGAGTGCTTACTAATGTGCACAGCACTGCTCTAAGCACTTGGGAGAGTAGAAGAGAAAGTATCAGACCCATTCCCTGCCCACAATGAACCTACAGTCTAAAGGGGGAGAAAGGCATGAATAGGAATAAATCATTTAAATATTTGCACCTAAGTGCTGTGGGGTTAAGGGTGGGGTGAATTCCAAATGTCCAAAGGTCACAGATTATAGAATTGTCGAACTATTTCCCGTAGGATACTACCATTTGTGGTAAAGGGGCTTCCTCATTCGTCTGGGGTGGGGAGGAAGGGAGAGAGAGGGAGAGAGAGAGAGAGACTGTGTGTGTGAGTGTGCGCATCATCACTGTACTTGAGTACAGTGATTGTGAGCTTTGATTTTTGGTCTCACGTTCTCACTGCCTGGTTATTTTTCACAATTCAAATGGATTGATGAGGGTAGATCAGAAGCTTCTTGAGGGCAGGAATCATATCTTCCAACTCTTGTACTTTCTAGACTGTGAGCCCACTGTTGGGTAGGGACCATCTCTATATGTTGCCAACCTGTACTTCCCAAGCGCTTAGTACAGTGCTCTGCACACAGTAAGCGCTCAATAAATACGATTGATTGATTGATTGATTGATTGATCAGTTCTCCTCCAAGGCAGAGGTGACTTTCTTGGCTCCTGTAACATAATGGCATCACACACATCATTTTCCCAAAGCCTATCCAAAGATCGTTTCTCTTAAGCTCGTTCTGGGAGGGGAATGTGCCTGTTATATTGTTATATGAGCCCAATGTGGGACGGGACAGGGACTGTGTCCAACCCCATTACCTTGTATCTACTCCGGTGCTTAGAATAGTGCCCAGCACATAGTAGCGCTTAACGAATACCATAATTATGATTATTCTCTCAAGCACTTATTACAGTGCTCTGCATACTGTAAGCACTCCATAAATACAACTGAATGAATGAATGAGTGGGCGTGCCCAACCCCCTGCTCCAGTGGCACTGCGTTCCCCTGCCAGATCCCTGTTAACATCGGTGCCATTTCCAAGTCCAGCGGAAGGAAGCTGGGCCCTTCTCTATATTTTTACCGCTTCCCCCTGGCATATTTTTACCGCCTGGCAGTGCCCCCCTTGCTCATGTACGGTCTGGAGCCGGCCATGGCGAGGAGGAGGCCAGACGCTTCTCCACCTGGCTCTCTAGCCCCGCTGCTCTCCAAGGTGAGTCTCGGTTCCAGTCCCGCCTGAGACGGGACCGAGCTGCCGCATGCCGGAGAGGGTTTATCGTTTCTCCCTCGGGTCCACAGCCGCTGGCATGCTCCACAGACGATACTTTTACCCTCCGCGGACTCTACGACATTGCGGGGAGACGGTAGCGGGACTGGGCCCACGGCCGCTGGGGTTTTCACGCACCCCGTAATCCACCGCAGCCGTGGGGCAGACGGCCCTGCTGCGCAATGTGGATGGCGACCTGAGCATCCTCGAACCCTAACCATTTGCCCCCAGAACTTCTACCAATTCCCATCGGGTGCCATCTCCTAGCCAATCGCAGAGCAAAATGGCACCCCAGGCAGCACCACTGTCCTCTCTTAGCAAGAGGGAGAAAAGACAGATTTTGGCTGGGGGGGGGTGTCTCTCTCCCTCCATTCATTTTAAAGGCAGCTCGTTCCTCAGGAACTGTGCCAGGGTAATAATAATAATAATAATGGCATTTACTAAGCACTTACTATGTGTAAAGCACTGTTCTAAGCACTGGGGGAGATACAAGGTGATCAGGTTGTCCCACGTGGGGCTCACAGTCTTAATCCCCATTTTACAGATGAGGTAACCGAGGCACAGAAAAGTGAAGTGACTTGCCCAAAGTCACACAGCTGACAATTGGCGGAGCCGGGATTTGAACCCATGCCCTCTGACTCCAAAGCCCGGGCTCTTTCCACTGAGCCACACTTAAAACACGTGAGCCAGAGACAACTTCTAAACACGGGCCCATGGGTATGTGTTCGACCAAGGGCATGGTTCAGACAACTTGGCTTGTCTGAACTTTTGATTCGAATTTCTGAAAACTTCATCAGACAACTGGGCGGTACTCTGCAGTGACCCACTGGGGAAGTGTGGTCATCCCTTGGAGGAATGAGCAGAACTATACTTTTTAAAAAAAAAATGGGTACGCTTACTATATGCCAAGCTCTGTACGAAGACCTTTAGCTCCTTGTAAAAGGTAACCACCTGCCTTCCAAAGAATCACACCTGCTACACTCTCAATGCAAGGAAAAGTTAAGGTAGGCAAAGTTGGGCTGACTGATTAGTTGGGCACTGAAGTTCCCACTTCTCGCTTGTGTTTAACAGGGTGCTTTACTGATAAAGCACGGGCCCGGGAGCCCAAGGACCTGGGTTCTGATCCCGGCTCCCACACTTGACTGCCGCGTGTGCCTTGGGCAGGTCACCTAACTTCTCTGTGCTTCAGTTTCCTCAACTGTACGATGGAGACTGAATCCCTGTTCTCCCTCCTACTTGGCCCGTGAGCCCCGTGTGGGACAGGGACCCTACCTGGCCTGATTAATGTGTATCTCTACCCCAGTACTTAGAACTGTACTCGACACACAGTAAACCCAATAAAAGCAAACAAATAAAAGAGCTACAGTTAGCAGTGAAAAGTCCCGGGTACTTTCATTACCGAAATACGAATCAAATCCTCGGCGGGTCGGAAGGCATTCTTTTCGGTACATGCCCAGGTGCCACTTCCCCACCATGTGGGTGGCATAGCCCGCCTCCTTCAGAAACTCGGGCAGGAGCTTCTCATCCAGAGGAACACAGTTAGGCTGGCAAGGCCAGATGATCTCGTGCTGTAGCCCGGTGTGGATCTTGAAAAGATAAATACAGAGTCAGGGGTTAGTAACGTCAAAAGTTTCAATGTTAGGCTGGCAAGGCCAGATGACCTGGTGCTGTAGCCCGGTGTGGATCTTGAAAAGATAAATACAGAGTCAGGTGTTAGTGATGTCAAAAGTTTCAATGTTAGGCTGGCAAGGCCAGATGACCTGGTGCTGTAGCCCGGTGTGGATCTTGAAAAGATAAATACAGAGTCAGGTGTTAGTGACCTCAAAAGTTTCAATGAGTCAGCAAGGGCCCGGGGAACAGAACCCGGTAAGGAAGACTGAGTAAAACCTTTGCTCGGTTTCTTCCTTCCTGCAGCAGGCCTAATGACTCTACTTTGGAGTCCAAGAAAAGCTGCTGTTTGTCCCCTGAAGTGGAAGCTCTCACGCTCAGAACGTTTCTCGCCTCTTCAAGGATCGAATACCTGCAGTTCTTAGCTCAACACAACGCTTGGCTTAATCGTTAGAAGTGATGGATGATTTTACAGTGTTCAGAAGAGAGCTCAATCCGTCCACCAGTGGGAATTTACTGAGGGCCCTTGTGCGCAAAACCTTCCAGGTTTTGGAGGAGTAGGACGATGTGTGCCAAGTGACATTTTCGAAAAACGATTGGGGCAGCAGTGAAGTCTGGACTAGAGAAGAGTCTGGAAATTGGGAAACCAGTGAGGAGGCTGATAAGCTTTGTCTAATCAAGTTACGATTAGCTCTTGGAACAGGGTGTGCCTTCATTTGGATGAGGAGGTTGCAGGGGGAGCCTGGAAATGTCGTGGAGGGAAAACTGGTGGGATTTAGCAACAGACTGAATGTGAGGGGAGAAAGACAGCTACTAAAACAAGATTGTTGCTAATGGTGGGGAGAAGGAAGGTGGGATAAAGGGGGACGTGGAAGATCAACTCGCTTCGATTAATTCTGAGGAAATTTTCCCAAGATGAAATACTGCTGATTCTGAGGATAATGTACCACTTATGGAGACCTGTATATATGTTTGTACATATTTATTACTCTATTTATTTATTTATTTTACTTGTACATATCTATTCTATTTATTTTGTTAATATGTTTGGTTTTGTTCTCTGTCTCCCCCTTCTAGACTGTGAGCCCACTGTTGGGTAGGGACTGTCTCTATGTGTTGCCAACTTGTACTTCCCAAGTGCTTAGTACAGTGCTCTGCACACAGTAAGCGCTCAATAAATATGATTGATTGACTGATTGATTGAGACCTGGTATTACTACTGCCTTAATTCCTTCCTTTCTATTAGAAGACTCAGATTCAAATCCTGCCCTCTCACACCTGATAAACACACAGGGAAAGGTGTTTTCAATTTCCTTAAAGTTACACAAAAGTCACAAAGAGGATGCGAGTTTGTTTCTGCCTTATCTAGGTGCCACAAACTCCAAATTCCTCTTAGTGTTTGCCCTTCCAGGCATACAGATAAATGTAGAGTTCTGAAAGTGTCCTCAAGAGAAAGTCAGCTTTGGAATTAAATAAATAAATAGTCTTCCAATTTAATGGAATTAAATTTTCATTAATTCTCATTGAAATGGAATTCATGGGAAGGATTTTCATCTAGGCTTTTCCTCTACAGAAAAAGCTTAGAGAAGCAGCGTGGCTCAGTGGAAAGAGCATGGGCTTGGGAGTCAGAGGTCATGGGTTCCAATCCCACTCTGCCACTTGTCCGCTGTGTGACTCTGGGCAAGTCACTTCACTTCTCTGGGCCTGTTACCTCATCTGTAAAATGGGGATTAAGACTGTGAGCCCATGTGGGACAACCTGATTCCCTTGTATCCCTCCAGCGCTTAGAACAGTGCTTGGCACATAGTGAGCACTAAACAAATGCCATTATTATTATTATTACAGGGACTTATGGTTACCTGCTCTCTTTCGGTGTGTGGGGATTTGGTAGCATTCAAGCAAGAGGGCACATATCCTGGACAGAGACGAGCGAAGAACTCCAATTACACCTGAAAAGTATTCCACAACTCGCCCTCCTCCCCACCTGAGCGGTTCATTTGTTCAGTCATATTCACTGAGTGCTTACTTTGTGCAGGACACTTTACTAAGCGCTTAGGAGAGTATGACAATAGACATTTCTTGCCCACAACGAGTTTACAGTCTAGAGGGACTGTTCACACCCAATGGAACAAAGGATGGATCTACAAAGTGTGACCTGGGGATTATTGTTGGCAGCAAACACACACCGTAATTTTTATTCCCTGGCACACGTAGCCCTCACAACTGCTCAGACAGTGAACCAACGGTCGTTGGCTTGGATCAGCGAGTGGGATGTTGCAACAAGTAGGCTGTGATGAAAAACGACCACATTTCTTGTAAAAAGCAGTTGTGCAGATGTGTGTTATCTGCTTAATCGGAACATGGATGGGTGGAGGGCGGCGGGGAGGTAAACACCAAAGAAAACCAAGAGCCTAGCTAGGATCGGATCCTGGCAGATTTACTGAGGAGGATGCTATGTGGATAAAAATGGAAATACATCAGTTAGACAGAAAATTAATTCTGATCACCACAAAGCAGTGCCAGAGAACGGTCTGTGATTTGGCTTTTTCTCACCAACAGGCAACACGCCAGGCTATCAGCTGAAGCCTCACTCCATTATCTATGGTAATAGCTGACAGGGAATTTGTTCCTTTCTGTCCTTAAGCATTTATTGGGCCGGACAGATTTATGACATTACTGGGAAAGCTGAAGCAAAATCCTGGACCACCCTCAAAGATGTGTTCCGGGTCTATTAGAGCATTTAACTATGGAAGCTGTAGGATTTATATGCTCACCAATCATTTCCAAAGCCTGGTCTAAACAGAATAGCTTAGCGGGTGACGGACTAGGGAAGCAGCGTGGCCTAGTGGATAGAGCCCGGGCCAGGGAGTACGGAGGACCTGGGTTCTAATCCTGCCTCGGCCACTTCTCCGCTGCGTGACCTTGGGCAAATCACTTCATTTCTCTGTGCCTCAGTGACCTCATCTGTAAAATGGGGATTAAGACTGTGAGCCCTGTGTGGGCCAGGGACTGTGTCCAACCTGATTAGCTTGGATCTACCCCAGCACTTTGTACAGTCCTTGGCTCATAGTAAGTGCTTAACAGATGCCATCGCTATTATTATTTGACCAAAGGAGAGTTTTATTCCCAAATTTCCCCGCACACCTCTATCCTCCTCCTCCTCCAGATCATCTCTCCAGTGCTGCTTCTCCATGGAAGTCCTTGCTTGGCCAGTAAAAGTCTCCTTGGGCACTGTAAACCCATGGGTAGAGCCCTGCAGGGCTCTCCATGCCCAAGCTGGCATGTTCTCCCCAGCACAGACCACCTTTCGGGGGTGGGGGGCACACACACACCACCAGCTCTGACTTCACTTCTGCCACAGCTGGGGCCACGTTTGGGAACATATGGGGTTTTCTACATGTCATTATTATTATTATTATTTTACTCCCCTCATTGTGGGGGCTGTTTTTCACAGCTTTCTTTTCTCAATCAGGCACACTGCTTTGGTGGGGTGGAGAGTGCCACCTCATTTCTGAGGCTTGGAATTCGCACATAGTAAGCGCTTAACAAATACCATCATCATCATCATCATCATTATGGCTTTGTGCGGCCTTTTGACTACCGTTTTCTCCTAATAGGTCACACCCATACCATACTGAATACTCCATTCACACTTTGATCCTTTGTGTCACGTTTTTCCTGACGAATAGGCCGCTTTTCCATTTTGTTTCTAGTGGCCTTTGGCTAAAATGCTCACGTGCTACCAAGTTGTGCCTGTCTGCCTCCATTACTAGCCACAGAAAAGCTTCAGAAAAGTTATGTTGCCAACTTGTACTTCCCAAGCGCTCAGTACAGTGCTCTGCACACAGTAAGCACTCAATACATACGATTGATTGATTAATTGATTCAGAAGTCACTGGAGATCCTGACCAGAGAAAGGCATAAAAGAATCAGGGGATCACAGTCACAGACATCAATCCAGCATGAAGTCTGGGGTACCTGAGGAAGAAACCTCCTTTGACCTACAGGCAGAAATTCCTACTATGGACAATGCTTAATCTATCGTAACTTTCAAACCTAGGCAGTGCCAAATGGCTATCCCAAAGGTCCCAGAATTGGGTCCGGACACAAATTACATTCAGTTCTGCCAGAATACTTGCTTTCACTACACATTTTGGCTAGAACGCGATAAAAAAATCAGGGAATGCTGAATGCTTAGTTCAAGATGTTAACAAATACCACTGATGAAGAGGAGAGAATGTTCTTCTGACAATGTGCAGGTCTGGGCTGTGTCTGACCTGATTATCTTGAATCTATAACTCCACTTAGTACAGTTCTTGGCTCTTAGAAAAGCACTTATTATCGTTACAGCAAGAAGAAACAGCTGGGTGCATGAATGGAGCAATGGGTAAATACTTCAGAGTGAGTTTTCCTTAATGTGGGTTCCTGCAAGAAGGCAACCCCACTGTTAAAGAACTGGAAATTGTCCTTGGCAAAAGAATATGTGTCGGGTAAAGAGAAAGAAATCGTGGCTCAATGGAAAAAGCACGGGCTTGGAAGTCAAAGGTCATGGCTTCAAATCCCCCTTCGCCAATTGTCAGCTGTGTGACCTTGGGCAAGTCACTTAACTTCTCTGTGCCTTAGTTACCTCATCTATAAAAATGGCGATTAAGACTGTGAGCCCCACGTGGGCCAACCTGATCACCCTGTATGCTCCCCAGCGCTTAGAACAGTGCTTTGCATTCATTCATTCAATTGTATTTATCGAGCGCTTACTGCATGCAGAGCACTGTACTGAGCGTTTGGGAAATACAAGTTGGCAACATATAGGGACGGTCCCTACCCAACAGTGGGCTCACAGTCTAGTCTTTACAGAGTAAGCACTTAACAAATGCCATCGTTATTATTATTATTAAACAACTGATGGGTGGTGGAGGAGGCAATGTCGTGGGGAAAACAAAACTAGATTTCCACCGCTCAGTGCCCCAATAAAACCTGCCAACTGGGCCTACAGGGGCACTGAATGCACATGAGTCAGGGACCTCAGGGAGGAATTGTACTCACCCCAGCGCCTAGTACAGTGCTCGGCATACAGTGAGCCTTCAAATGCTACTGCTCCACGGGCTGATGATGCATAATCTTTTCCCTCTCCGGGAAGAAGTCAAAATGCAGGTCTGCCGCAGCCCTTTCCAGGGTCACTGCCCTCTCCCTCACCACCCCACCGGGGTGATGTCTCCCTGGGGGAGGGACAGCTCTCTGGGGAAGGGGGGTCAGCTCTGTGGGAAGGGGATGGCTTCTTGAGGGGGAAAGAGGTGGGCAGCTCCATGGGGAGGAGTGTGGTTTCTTTGTGGGGAAGGGCAGGGAAGCTTCACCTCGCCCCCTCCTCCCTCACCTCCCTTCTCTCCTTCTCCATCCCAGCCCGCACCCTCAGCTCCTCCACCACCACTAACCTCCTCACTGGGCCTCGTCCTCGCCTTTCCCGCCATCAACCCCCAGCCCACATCCTTCCCCCGGCCTGGAATGCCCTCCCTCCGCACATTTCAATCGTATTTATTGAGCGCTTACTGTGTGCAGAGCACTGTACTAAGCGCTTGGGAAGTCCAAGTTGGCAACATATGGAGACGGTCCCTATCCAACAGTGGGCTCACAGTCTATATATACACATCAGCCAAGCTAGCTCTCTTCCTCCCTTCAAAGCCCTACTGAGAGCTCACCTCCTCCAGGAGGCCTTCCTGCACTGAGCCCCCTCCTTCCTCTCCCCCTCCTGCCCCTATACGTTGCCAACTTGTACTTCCCAAGAGCTTAGTACAGTGCTGTGCACACAGTAAGCGCTCGATAAATACGATTGATTGATTGATTCCCACACTGAGCCCCCTTTTTCCTCTCCTCCACCCCATCACCCCCACTCCCACCCTCTGCTCTACCCCCTTCCCCTCCCCACAGCATTCGTATATATTTATTACTCTATTTTATTTGTGCATATTTACTACTCTATTTTATTTGTACGTATTTACCACTCTATTTTATTTGTACGTATTTACTACTCTATTTTACTAATGATCATCATCATCATCAATCGTATTTATTGAGCGCTTGCTATGTGCAGAGCACCGTACTAAGCGCTTGGGAAGTACAAATTGGCAACATATAGAGACAGTCCCTACCCAACAGTGGGCTCACAGTCTAAAAGGGGGAGACAGAGAACAAAACCAAACATACTAACAGAATAAAATAAATAGAATAGATATGTACAAATAAAATAAATGAATAGAGTAAAAAATATGTACAAACATATATACATATATACAGGTGCTGTGGGGAAGGGAAGGAGGTAAGATGGGGGAGATGGAGAGTACATATTTATTACTCTATTTTACTAATGATGTATATATAGCTATAATTCTATTTATTCTGATGATACTGAGCCCTGTCGACTTGTTTTTTTTTTGTCTGTCCCCCCTCCCTTCTAGACTATGAACCTGTTGTTGGGTAGGGATTGTCCCTATTTGTTGCTGAACTGTCCTTGCCAAGCGCTTAGTCCAGTGCTGTGCACACAGTAAGCGCTCCATAAATAGGCCTGAGGGAATGATAAATGTACGAAAGAAAAGTCCCTGTGGGTGAGGCCGGCCTCTCCTCATCGTGTCCCCCCCTCCATGGCGGCCGGCCGCCCGGCCGGACCGGCTGAGGGGAAGCAGCCCATTCCCGCCACTTTGGGGAGCGGGGGCACGAGGGTGCGCGAGGCCGACGGCGTCGAGCATGCGCAGTGGCCGGGAGGCGGGCGGGGGCACGAGGGGAGGGCGGGGCTAGTGGAGTTGAGCATGCGCAGTGGCCGAGGGGCAGGCGGGCCCCGCCCCTGGGGGGAGAGGGGGCACGAGGGGAGAGCGGGGCCGGCGGCGTTGAGCATGCGCAGTGGCCGAGGGGCAGGCGGGCCCCGCCCCTGGGGGATCCGGGGAACGAGGGGAGGGCGGGGCCGGCGGCGTTGAGCATGCGCAGTGGCCTAGAGGCAGGCGGCGCCCCCCAGGGGGAGCCGGGGCACGAGGGGAGGGCGGGGCCGGCGGCGTTGAGCATGCGCAGTGGCCTAGAGGCAGGCGGGCCCCCCCAGGGGGAGCCGGAGCACGAGGGGAGGGCGGGGCCGGCGGCGTTGAGCATGCGCAGTGGCCGAGAGGCAGGCGGGCCACCCCCCCCAGGGGGAGCCGGAGCATGAGGGGAGGGCGGTGCCGGCGGCGTTGAGCATGCGCAGTGGCCGAGAGGCAGGCGGGCCACCCCCCCAGGGGGAGCCGGAGCATGAGGGGAGGGCGGGGCCGGCGGCGTTGAGCATGCGCAGTGGCCGAGAGGCAGGCGGGCCCCGCCCCTGAAGGAGCAGGGGCACGAAGAAGGGGCGGGGGCGAGGCGTTGAGCATGCGCAGTGGCCGAGGGGCAAGCAGGCCCCTCCCCTGGGGGATGGGGGCAGGAGGGGAGGGCGGGGCTAGTGGAGGTGAGCATGCGCAGTGGCCGAGGGGCAGGCGGGCTCCGCCCCAGGGGGAGCCGGAGCACGAGGGGAGGGCGGGGTCGACGGCGTTGAGCATTAGCAGGGCCCAAGGGGAAGGGGGCTAAGGGGCGGGGCCAACGGCGTTGAGCATGCGCAGTGGCCGAGGGGAAGGCGGGTCCCGCCCCTGGGGGGGGGGGGTACGAATAGGAGGCGGGGCCAGCGCTGTCGAGCATGCGCAGTGGCCATGGGGCAGGCGGCTAAGGGGAGGGGCCGCCGCCGCGGAGCATGCGCAGTGTCCGAGGGGCGGGGTCACGAGGGGAGGGCGGGGCTGGGGCAGTGGCCGAGGGGCAGGCGATTAAGGGGCGGGGCCGGCGTCATCGAGCACGCGCAGTGGCCGAGGGGCAGGTGGGCCCCGCCCCTGAGGGAGTGGTGGCCACGAAGAAGGGGACGGGGCCAACGGCGTTGAGCATGCGCAGGGCCGAGGGGAAGGCAGGCCCCGCCCCTAGGGGAGAGGGGACAGGAGGGGACGGAGGCGCCAGTGGAGTCGAGCTTGCGCAGTGTCCGAGGGGCGGGTGGCTAGGGGGCGTGGCCGGCGCAGCGGAGCATGCGCAGTGTCCGAGGGGCGGGGGCACGAGGGGAGGGCGGGGCTGGCGGCGTCGAGCATGCGCAGTGTCCGAGGAGCAGGCGATGAAGGGGCGGGGCCGGCGTCGTCGAGCACGCGCAGTGGCCGAGTGCCAGGCGGGCCCCGCCCCTGAGTGAGCGGGGTCACTTAGAAGGGGCGGGGCCGGGGCCGCGGAACATGCGCAGTGCCCGAGGGGCGGGGGCACGAGGGGAGGGCGGGGCCGGCGTCATCGAGCACGCGCAGTGGCCGAGGGCCAGGCGGGCCCCGCCCCTGAGAAGAAGGGGCGGGGGCAACGGCGTTGAGCATGTGCAGGGCCGGCGCCGCGGAACATACGCAGTGTCCGAGGGGCGCGTGACTAGGGGGCGTGGCCGGCGCCGTGGGGCATGCGCAGTGTCCGAGCGGGGGCCGGCGCCGCGGAGCATGCGCGGTGTCCGCGGGGGCGCGTGACTGGGGGCGGGGCCGGCGCCGCGGAGCATGCGCAGTGTCCGCGGGGCGCGTGACTAGGGGGCGTGTCCGGCGCTGTGGGGCATGCGCAGTGTCCGAGCGGGGCCGGCGCCGCGGAACATGCGCAGTGCCAGAGGGGCGGGGGCACGAGGGGAGGGCGGGGCCGGCGTCATCGAGCACGCGCAGGGCCGAGGGGCGGGTGACTAGGGGGCGGGGCCGGCGCCGCGGAACATGCGCAGTGCCAGAGGGGCGGGGGGCACGAGGGGAGGGCGGGGGCCGGCGTCATCGAGCACGTGCAGGGGCCGAGGGGCGGGTGACTAGGGGGCGGGGCCGGCGCCGTGGGGCATGCGCAGTGTCCGAGCGGGGCCGGCGCCGCGGAGCATGCGCAGTGTCCGGGGGGCGCGTGACTGGGGGGCGGGGCCGGCGCCGCGGAGCATGCGCAGTGCCCGAGGGGCGGGGGCACGAGGGGAGGGCGGGGCCGGCGTCATCGAGCACGCGCGGTGGCCGAGGGCCAGGCGGGCCCCGCCCCTGAGAAGAAGGGGCGGGGGCAACGGCGTTGAGCACGTGCAGGGCCGAGGGGCGGGTGACTAGGGGGCGTGGCCGGCGCCGTGGGGCATGCGCAGTGTCCGAGCGGGGCCGGCGCCGCGGAGCATGCGCAGTGTCCGGGGGGCGCGTGACGGGGAGCGGGGCCGGCGCCGCGGAGCATGCGCAGTGTCCGAGGGGAGCGTGACTAGGGGGCGTGTCCGGCGCCGTGGGGCATGCGCAGTGTCCGAGCGGGGCCGGCGCCGCGGAACATGCGCAGTGCCAGAGGGGCGGGGGCACGAGGGGAGGGCGGGGCCGGCGTCGTCGAGCATGCGCAGTGGCCGAGGGCCAGGCGGGCCCCGCCCCTGAGAAGAAGGGGCGGGGGCAACGGCGTTGAGCACGTGCAGGGCCGAGGGGCGGGTGACTAGGGGGCGGGGCCGGCGCCGTGGGGCATGCGCAGTGTCCGAGCGGGGCCGGCGCCGCGGAGCATGCGCGGTGTCCGGAGGCGCGTGCCTAGAGGGCGTGGCTGGCTCCGCGGAGCATGCGCAGTGCCCGAGGGGCGGGGGCACGAGGGGAGGGCGGGGCCGGCGTCGTCGAGCATGCGCGGTGGCCGAGGGCCAGGCGGGTCCCGCCCCTGAGAAGAAGGGGCGGGGGCAACGGCGTTGAGCATGTGCAGGGCCGGCGCCGCGGAGCATACGCAGTGTCCGAGGGGCGCGTGACTAGGGGGCGTGGCCGGCGCCGTGGGGCATGCGCAGTGTCCGAGCGGGGCCGGCGCCGCGGAACATGCGCAGTGCCAGAGGGGCGGGGGCACGAGGGGAGGGCGGGGCCGGCGTCGTCGAGCACGCGCAGTGGCCGAGGGCCAGGCGGGCCCCGCCCCTGAGAAGAAGGGGCGGGGGCAACGGCGTTGAGCACGTGCAGGGCCGAGGGGCGGGTGACTAGGGGGCGTGGCCGGCGCCGTGGGGCATGCGCAGTGTCCGAGCGGGGCCGGCGCCGCGGAGCATGCGCGGCGTCCGAGGGGCGCGTGACGGGGGGCGGGGCCGGCGCCGCGGAGCATGCGCAGTGCCCGAGGGGCGCGGGCACGAGGGGAGGGCGGGGCCGGCGTCATCGAGCACGCGCGGTGGCCGAGGGCCAGACGGGCCCCGCCCCTGAGAAGAAGGGGTGGGGGCAACGGCGTTGAGCACGTGCAGGGCCGAGGGGCGGGTGACTAGGGGGCGGGGCCGGCGCCGTGGGGCATGCGCAGTGTCCGAGCGGGGCCGGCGCCGCGGAGCATGCGCGGTGTCCGGGGGCGCGTGACTAGAGGGCGTGGCCGGCGCCGCGGAGCATGCGCAGTGTCCGCGGGGCGCGTGACTAGGGGGCGTGTCCGGCGCTGTGGGGCATGCGCAGTGTCCGAGCGGGGCCGGCGCCGCGGAGCATGCGCGGTGTCCGCGGGGCGCGTGACTGGGGGGGGCGTGTCCGGCGCCGCGGAGCATGCGCGGTGTCGGTGAGGCCGGGGGGGGGGGGGTCCCGCGGCGGCGCCCGCGCATGCGCGTTGGCCGTACCTGGTACCTGCCGGTGAGGAGCTGGCTGCGGGAGGGCGTGCAGAGGGGCTGCACGTAGTAGTTGTGGAGGCGGGCCCCGCCCAGCGCCAGCGCGTCCAGCCGCGGGGTGCGGAGGCCCGAGCCCCGGAAGCCCACGTCGTGCCAGCCCAGGTCGTCGGACAGCACCAGCACCACGTGCGGGGGACCCCCAGCCCCGCCCGCCCACCCCAGCCACAGCAGCAGCCCTAGCAACCGCAGCCCTAGCAACCGCCGCGGCCCTAGCAACGGCCGCAGCCTTAGCAACGGCAGCAGCATCCTCAGCCCCCCGCGGCACCCGGCTCGGCCCGCCCCCTGTCCCCGCCCCTCCGGAAACCCGCGGGCAGGGCAAAAACCAACCCCAACCGACACCAACACCCCCCCACACACACAACAATAATAATCATAATAACGAGGATGGCACTGGGGGAAGCCCAATCCTGTGAAGTCACCCCCGGGGCGCAACACTACGGAAGTCTGGAGTGGATTAGTCCCAAGCGCCTACCGCGGTGCGCTGCAAATCATCATCATCAATCGTATTTATCGAGCGCTTACTATGTGCAGAGCACCGTACTAAGCGCTTGGGAAGTACAGATTGGCAACCTAGAGAGACGGTCCCTACCCAACAGTGGGCTCACAGTCTAAAAGACTTAGCACAGAGAAAGCATCATGGTTTAGTGGAAAGAGCATGTTCAGGCAGTGTTTTCCCCCACTCCTCCAGAAACTCCAGTGGTTACCCCATTCAGCTCCACGGCAAACAGAAACTCCTCACCGTTGCCTTTAAAGCACTCCATCAGCTTGTCTCCTTCTGACTCACCTCCCTGCTCTCCTACAACCCGGCCCTCATCATCATCATCAATCGTATTTATTGAGCACTTACTGTGTGCAGAGCACTGGACTGAGCGCTTGGGAAGTACAAGTTGGCAACATATAGAGCCGGTCCCTACCCAACAGTGGGCTCACAGTCTAAAAGGGGGAGACAGAACAAAACCAAACATACTAACAAAATAACTCACACTTCACTCCTCTAATTCTAACCTTGTCACTACAAGTCGATCTCATATATCTCACGGCTGACCTCTTGTCCACACCCTGTGTCTGGCCTGGAAAGCCCTCCCTCATTATATCAGACAGATAATACTCTTCCTGTATATATGTTTGTACGTATTTATTACTCTGTACCTATCTATTCTATTTATTTTATTTTGTTAATATGTTTTGTTCTCTGTCTCCCCCTTTTAGACTGTGAGCCCACTGTTGGGTAGGGACTGTCTCTGTATGTTGCCAACTTGTACTTCCCAAGCGCTTAGTACAGTGCTCTGCACATAGCGCTCAATAAATACTATTGATGATGAGGATGATAGTAAGCGCTTAACAAGTATTATCTCGGCTCTGCCACTTGTCAGCTGTGTGACTTTGGGCAAGTCACTTCACTTCTCTGGGCCTCAGTTCCCTCATCTGTAAAATGGGGATGAAGACTGAGCCCCACGTGGGACAACCTGATCAACTCATATCCTCCCCAGTGCTTAGAACAGTGCTTTGCACATAATAAGCGATTATTATTCACTGACAGCTGCCGCCTTGGGCCACTGTTGGCCTTGACCTCCTCTGTCAGAGCATAAAAAATGCCATCATCATCATCATAAGCGCCTCATGGTCACAGAATACACCTCATGTTCTTGTCATTCTCTCCCAAAAGCTTAGCACGGTGCTTTGAATCCAGTGGGAACTCAGTGAATGGATCAACTCTTCTGCACTGGGATCTGAAAAGTCTGGCCTATTCTCAAGATCTTCACATTAGGAATTTTCATGAAGGTTTATTCCATTTTATCAGTATAGAATTCATTGCGTGTTTCACATTCTACTCTACTTCGGTAACTGGAAGAAAAAACAACAACGTTTGGGCATTCTAGCCCATAGAGTGATTGATGGTGTCACCTTTTAGATAATAATATTTCTGATTGGTTCAGCAAACTAGACCCAAATCATTTCTGAAAGTATGACAAAAAGCTAATTTCCAGATGGATTTTTCACTCACAGCACTACTCTGTGCAGGCCCGTCGACTCCTATATTTTATTTTGACCTGTGTTGTAAAATGATATTCAGCATGGCACAGCGTGGTGTCAGCTTGCATTAATTCCTTCCCACTGATAGGTGTTCATTATTCAAACTGTGTTTCTACCATCTCAAATCTTTTTAAGCTCAGCTTCTTCCAGAGTGCTTCCAACTTTCGATTCCCCGGGAAGACTGTTCCTGCTAGCAGTTTTTATTCTGAAACGACCTTGCAAAAGGACAATTATGGGGTCCCGCCTCAGGTATCTCCAAGACAGGCAATATGAAAATAATGAACATTTTGTACAATTAAAAACATTTCTGTTTCTGGAAAAAAGATGCCTCTAAGTTATTCCACGATTATTCGTTTTGGGGGGTTTTTAATGGTATTTGTTAAGCACTTAGTCTCTGCCAGACACTGTACTAAGCGCCGGGGTGGATACAAGATAATGGGATTGGACACAGTCCCTGTGGCACATAGGGCTCACAGTCTTAATCCCCGTTTTTACAGATGAAGTAACTGAAGCACAGAGAAGTTAAGTGACTTCCCCAAGGTCACCCAGCAGACCTACTGGCAGAGCTGGGTCGAGAACCCAAGTCCTCCGTGCCCTTTCCACTGGGCCATACATCTCTTTCCAGGAATATTAAAAAAATATCTGTTCATATGCGAAAGGCTTGTGCCATACAGGAAAACCCTTGATTTACTATCCTGCGTCCTACACCCGAGTAGTAGTAATATCTAATCTTCTTGTTTATCTGATATAATACAAAGTTTTAATAAAAATGGTAAACTTGACTACCCAACTCAGTGTCTGGATACCTGGAAAACTGATCATCAAAACACAGGGCTACAGGTCAAATTTGGGCCCCACACAAACAGAAAAGCTTAGACGCACAATAAGCTGTTTCAAATAACGGCACAGACGTATTGATTTAGTCGACAGATTATTAAAGAAATTGAACAGTAAAATTAGAGTTATTTGAAAAATCATTTTCTGAAAAATGCGCCCAGATAATCTGCAGAGAAGAGAAACCATGGAAGTTTGCTGTTCAGAGAGAATCTTTCACCTTGGATTGCTTGGTTTGGAAACTCTCAATCTCCCCAAGGAAAATCCTTCTGTTCTTATAACACAGAGAAGGGGGGTCAATAGGACATTCAGATTAGGTTTTTTTTTTTTGAATTCAGTTCAACAATCCACTTCAGTCCACTGCAAAATATATTCCTAAAGAGAACTATTTCTACAGTGGTCTGATTTGATTTGCTTTGTGTGATTAGAACAGAGCTACAGCAGTGGCTGCTTATTTGAAGGCCCTTATTTTTTCACATGCCATTTTGGCCCTTCTTCTGAAGGCGGTTCCTGGTTGGCTCCGTTAGCACTAATGGTTCCCGTATGATGACTGCTGGATAATTTTTGCCTAGGAGCTCAACTTCCACCTTTTGTCCCACTTTACTGAGTTCCACGGGGACGTAGGCAAAAGCCAGACTCTTCTGGACACTATAACTGTAAGTCCCAGATGTCGTGTTACCTACAACCTGAAAAATACAACACAAGACATTTCTATAATAATAATAATGGTATTTGTTGAGCACTTATTCTGTGTAAGGCACTGTACTAAGAGCTGGGGTGAATGCAAGGAAATTCAATCGTATTTATTGAGCGCTTACTGTGTGCAGAGCACTGTACTAAGCGCTTGGGAAGTACAAGTTGGCAACACATAGAGACGGTCCCTTACCCAACAGCGAGTTCGCAGTCTAGAAGGGGGAGACGGACAACAAAACAAAACATATTAACAAAATAAAATAAATAGAATAAATATGTACAAGTAAAATAAATAAATAAATGGAGTAATAAACATGTACAAATGGGGCTGGACACATTGGGGCTGGGCTGGGGAGGGCCTCTCCCCTTCTCCATCCCCCCCATCTTACTTCCTTCCCTTCCCCACAGCACCTGTATATATTTATATATGTTTGTACATATTTATTACTGTATTTATTTTACTTGTACATATCTATTCTATTTCTTTTATTTTGTTAGTATGTTTGGTTTTGTTCTCAGTGTCCCCCTTTTACACTGTGAGCCCACTGTTGGGTAGGGACTGTCTCTATATGTTGCCAACTTGTACTTCCCAAGTGCTTAGTACAGTGCTCTGCACACAGTAAGCGCTCAATAAATACGATTGATTGATTGATTGATTGATTGATTGGACACAGTCCCTGTCCCTCATGGGGCTCACAGTCTTAATCCCCATTTTACAGATGAGGGAACAGGCCCAGAGAAGTGACTTCTTGCCCAAGGTCACACAGCAGACTCGTGATGGAGCTGGGATTAGAACTCAAGACCTTCTAACTCTCAGGCCTGTGCTCTATATACACTTATTATTTCTCTCAATCACCTCCCCCATGTCACTGCCTTTCTGGGTTCTACTTCTCAGCTTTTTGTGGAGTGAGTGAAGCCGCGCTGCATTTGGAAAAAGGACGCTGAGAGCCCTGTGCGGAGGACTGGGGTAGACAGGGCTCATGGGGGGAGGGAGAACAAGAGCAGCAGCGTGGCTCAGTGGAAAGAGCCCGGGCTTTGGAGTCAGAGGTCACGGGTTCAAATCCTGCCTCTGCCAATTGTCAGCTGCGTGACTTTGGGCAAGTCACTTATCATCATCATCAATCGTATTTATTGAGCGCTTACTATGTGCAGAGCACACTTAGACTGTGAGCCCACTGTTGGGTAGGGACTGTCTCTATATGTTGCCAACTTGTACTTCCCAAGCGCTTAGTACAGTGCTCTGCACACAGTAAGCGCTCAATAAATACGATTGATTGATTGATTCTCTGGGCCTCAGTTACCTCATCTGGAAAAGGGGGATGAAGCCTGTGAGCCCTCCATGGGACAACCTGATCACCTTGCCAGTGCTTAGAACAGTGCTTTGCACATAGTAAGCACTTAATAAATGCCATTAAAAAAAAAACAAAAAAAACAAGCTATACTATCCCTGGAGTTCACAGAGGAGGAAACTGAGCACAAAGAGCGTCAGTGACTTGCCCAAGGTCACACAGCAGACGAGTGGTGAAGTCAGGATTAAAACCTAGGTCTCTCGACTCCCAAGTCTGTGCTCTTTCCACCACGCCAAGCTGCCTCTGACAATGGGGTAGGGGAGCCCAAGCTGTGTAGACTCGGATGCTTCCGTGGTGGCTGAAAATTGTTACTTGGCCCCTGTAGGATGCTCCCACGGTGGCAGGCAGGGTATTTTTAATGTCCCTCGCTGGATGCTTCTATTCAACCTTATTTCCATCAACACTCCAGAATGCCTGGGGTTGGCAGAGAGGCCAAGAAGGGAACAGATCCAATCAATTTCTTGGGAATACTGAGGAGTTCAAATTGGTGGGGGGCGTGGGGAGGGGCTCGTTACAAGCCTTTGGACCGAACACGTAACTCTGAACTAGGCTCACGATTTTTAGACGATGAAGAAAAGAACACCGCCGAGTCTCTTTGTCATCCTCTTCCCTCAACTCTGCCGTCGCTCGACAAAAATCCAACCGAAACTTCCCCAGTGGAAATCAATGCGATCTTTCGATTCATTCACTCATTCAATCAATCATATTTATTGAGCGCTTACTGCGCGCAGAGCACTGTCCTGAGCGCTTGGAAGTTGCTCAGTTGGGTGGCGGGGTCGGCAATTCCCACTTGGAGTTGCCGCCTATTTTTTTTACGAGGCTTTTAATTCTGAATTCCCTCTTTTACCTTTCAAGAGCCAACCATTAAAGAGATCAGACTGAAGGCCTGCCTCAATCGTTCCTCTCCCTTTCTTTGCACCCTATAATCCATAATATTTATATTTGGAGATTTATCATTCAATCGTATTTCATTCAATCATATTTGTTAAGCGCTTACTGTGTGCAGAGCACTGCACTAAGCGTTTGGGAGAGTACAATACAACGATAAACACATTCCCTTGCCCCCAACGAGATTACAGTATGCTGCTTTTTTGTATGTAGGAGTCACCGAGCAGCGTCAGGGGAATGAAATTGTTTCCACTTCTATCCTTGCGTCCCCCTAGCAGCGCCCGTTTGTGTTAGATCAATTAATCAATCGTATTTATTGAACGCTTGCTGTGTGCAGAGCACTGTACTAAGCGCTTGGGAGAGTACAAACCAACAGAGTTGGAAGGCCTCTTCCCTGTCCACGCATTTCCTGCCAATCGTTCCCTGCCCACAACAAGCTTACGGTCTAGAGATATTTTCTAGATCCATTTTCCCTTTCATCACCGCTCGCGGGATTTGAACTCGGACTATTCCATCATTATTTTGAAGGGTCGGTGACTTTCTTCCAGCTTTAATTACTTGGGGACCTTCAGTTCGAAAGTATAGTCAAGTGTTCGGTACAGTGCTCTGCACGCAATAAGCACACGATTACTATAATTACTATAGAGAAGCAGCGTGGCTCAGTGGAAAGAGCACGGGCTTTGGAGTCAGAGGTCATGGGTTCGAAACCCGGCTCATCATCATCAATTGTATTTATTGAGCGCTTACTATGTGCAGAGCACTGTACTAAGCGCTTGGGAAGTACAAATTGGCAACACATAGAGACAGTCCCTACCCAACAGTGGGCTCACAGTCTGCTGTGTGACCTTGGGCAAGTCACTTAACTTCTCGGAGCCTCAGTTACCTCATCTGTAAAATGGGGATGAAGCCTGTGAGCCCCATGCGGGACAACCTGATCACCTTGTATCCCCCCCCCCCCAGCGCTTAGAACAGTGCTTTGCACATAGTAAGCGCTTAACAAATGCCATTATTATTATTATTATTATTATTATTGATTAATAGATTGAGGGACTATGATCGAAAAGTCCTGTTCTGAAGGAAAAGCAAACCTGAAACAAAGTTGTGTTCTGTTCCCATCAAGGCGTTGGGGTTTATTGTGAACTACAGGTGCTAAGTTTTTTTTTTAATACGGTATTTGTTAATTGTTTATTTAGTACAAGCCAGGCACTGGGGTGGCAAAATACAAGATAATCAGATTGGACACAGTCCCTGTCCCATACGGGATTCCCAGTCCTAATCCCTATTTTACAGATGATATAACTGAGGCCCGGAGAAGTTAAGTCATTTGAATGAAGTGATTCCCTTACAGTTATTTGAGCTGGACAGCCTGATTCCTCAGTCCCTGAGGATGTCTAATCTGGGTGGAAAAGACCCAGAACATTGGCTTTCTGGCCTGTGAGCTCCCCAAATCCTACCCCCTCCCTACTGTCCCCTTCTCGCCCCTGCACTCGGGAAAATGAAAATTGGCAGCCGTGACATGATGTGATCCACAGAGCTCACCCTGCCAGAAGCGAAGTTGTGTTGGTTGGGCTCCCAGCTGCCGGTCTTGTGGTTTTCCGCGTTCCGATCTCTAGGACTTACCTTGCCATCATGCCAGACGCTCTCATTTCCCTCTGGATCCACATTATCTGTTTCCAAGGTGAGGCAGACCAGTCGGCGTTTCAGTCCCTTTTCTTTAATCTGTTTCAGTGCCTGCTTTCCTATGAAGTCTGCCGGCTGCAGAAGTGGAAGATAATGATGATAAATGATGGTTCGGGCTTTGTGACAAGGTTATAGATGCCAGCATTTAAATTTCTCTTTACTATTTTCTCTCCAATTAAACATGAATGAAAACACAAAACTCGGCTTCAATCAAAACGATGGGCACGTAATATTCCTCGGGCCCCAAGTGGCACGATCGGTGCTTGTTTTTTCCACGAGCCGTTAGGTTTCGGCCTAGTCGTGTATGATTTCAATATTCCCCCAGCCACCCGGGCAGCAGAGCCATAAGAGTGATGCAATAAGAGTAGCACACTCCAGAAACCCCTGTGTTTATGGACTCTGAGCTCAGTAATAATATCTTGAATTTTCAGAGCGCTTTTCCAAAACACGTTCACCTCATTTACTTCATTTCATCTTCCCGCAATCGCTGGGAGGTAAGGATGAGCGGGTGGCGTTATCTCCATTTTATGGATGAGGAACCTGAGGCCTAAAGAGATGAAGTGAATTGTGTTGCCAATTTGTACTTCCCAAGCACTTAGTACAGTGCTCTGCATATAGTAAGCGCTCAATAAATACGATTGATGATGATGATGAAGTGACTTACCCAAGGTCACACAACAGGCCAGTTACAGAGCTGGGGTTGGTCGGGGGAGAGAGAGAGAATGTGAGTGTGTGTGTGTCTCTCTCTCTCTAGGGAGGAGAAGGAAGAACAAATATTGCGTCCCATGGCATGTGCAATGGAGCCAGAGTTTAAGTTGTAAAATTTTGTTCCTCTTCAGTTTTAATCTCATTTAACCTGTTTTCCCAGACTTGCTCAAAAATTCAAAGGACCTGGGGCGGCCGGTGGTAGGGCTCTGTTTCTTTGCCCTCTGGGAAATTCTTGCGATTCAACAGATAAAGAGCATCATCGAGCAGACTCCTCGGGGCTCCCGGATGTTGACAACTGCAGTCCGAAAGTACACCCTCTCACACTCACAAAGTGTGCAAGAGGCAATAAACCCCTCTGCAGAATCAAGACAGCACAATGAACTGACGACAAGCCGAAAGAAAAGAAAAACGAGGTCACCTACCGGCCCCCTCCAGGGACCCTCTACTCATGAGCCCACTGTTGGGTAGGGACTGTCTCTATACGTTGCCAACGTGTACTTCCCAAGCGCTTAGTACAGTGCTCTGCACACAGTAAGCGCTCAATAAGTACGATTGATTGATTGATTGATTGATTGACTAGAATTCACAGTCCCTACAGACTGAAAGCTCACTGTGGGCAGGGAACGTGTCTACCACCTGTCGCATTATACTCTCCCACGCAATTAGCTCAGCGTTCTGCACACAGTAAGCACTCAATAAACACTATTGGTTGACTCACTGATTGAACACCACTACCAAGTCAAGGGCTGTTCCTAAATTCTGCCTCTTACATTGGTGGAATTCAACACCTAATGATCCCTGGGATGGCTACATAGAAAACTAAAGTTTAAGAGTAAACAATTCCTCTGGGAGACTGGCAGACCAAGCAGAAGGTACTGAGAGGAGGGATAGTTTCCATTCATTCAATCATATTTATTAAGCAATTACTGAGTGCAGAGCACTGTGCTAAGCACTGGGGAGAGTACAGGAAAACAATAAATAGACACATTTCCTGCCCACAAAGCCAATCTTCTTTAGACTGTGAGCCCACTGTTGGGTAGGGACCGTCTCTATATGTTGCCAACTTGTCCTTCCCAAGCGCTTAGTACAGTGCTCTGCACACAGTAAGTGCTCAATAAATACGATTGATTGATTGATTATTAAAAGGACAGGAGCTGCCCATAAATAGAATATCCAGTTTCCTGAACTGTTTCATCAGGATTATTTACCCATCACACTTGATGGGTTTATAGACAACCTGATTACCTTGTATCTAATCCACAGCTTAGAACAGTGCTCGGCACATAGTAGGCGCTTAACAAATACCATCAGCAGCAGCAGCAGCATGTATACTAGTGGTCTTGGGGACTGAATGCATGCACACAGTAAGCGCTCAATAAATACGATTGAATGAATGAATGTGCTGAAATGATGGTAGTTGGGAAGAAGTGACTCCTTTTTAGGTCCCTTCATGGTAGAGAACAGCAGAACGTACAAAAATCAGGTCCCTCCAGCAAGTTTGTTGTGGGCAGGGAACATGTCTACCAACTCTGTTATTTTATTTTATTTTTTAATGGTATTTGTTAAGCACTTACTAGGCACCAGACATTGTACTAAGCCCTGGGGTAGATACAGGATCATCATGTTGGACACAGTCCCTGTCCAACGTGGGGCTCACAACGTGCTTAATACAGGGCTCCGCACACAGTAAGTGCTCAATAAATATGATTGATTGATTGATTGATTGAGGGATGGGACTCGGCTTTGTTTCTGCCGGGCTTCTCAGAAGACATGAGATGACATGATTATGTTGCCAATTTGTACTTCCCAAGCGCTTAGTACAGTGCTCTGCACATAGTAAGCGCTCAATAAATACGATTGATGATGATGATGATGACATCCCTCTTGAAGAAAGATTTGACCGACTTCTTACGTTTACACAGCCAGGAATCCATGACCACAGGGAGAAACAGAATCAGCCAGGGCATTTTTAAATATAAGTAAGCGCTAAATACCAGAGTTCGGTATTAGAGAAAAATGATGGATACCATACAGGTGCCTACAATTAAGGGTAAATGAGCATTTCATGCATAAATATTCAAGCATCAAAAGGGAGCAGGCCCCCACAGTTCTTCTCTTCATTCTCTTTTCCTGCTAGTAAAATGGTATTCCTGGTTTGGAAAGATTTGGCCTAGAGCTTTTTCTATTTCTCATTCTCACATTTTTTGCCACAATTACATATTTCACCGCTCCATTAAGGAAAAAAAAATGTAGGCTCAGAGGTTAATGTGATCATTTTAATTGGAGCTCTGAGGAGGCCTGACAACAGATGCGCACTCTTTTAATGGGTCACTGCCAAATTAACAGTACAGATCATAGTTAACCACTTCAATAGGTATACAAATCCCAGGAACATTTAGGCTGACAGCTAAAAGGTAATTTTGACTTGCACCTTTTAATTAATCAACTTGAGAAATTAATGAAAGCCATTAAGCCAGAAGGCTGAACTCTACATATCCCCAAATTAAAGGTGAGATTTTTTTTTCAGGCCTTGTAATTATTCATGATTTTTGAGATTGATTAAAATCACATCCAGACCCAAAGGCATAGGAAAATTATAAATAATCAAAATTCAATTCAAACCAGCGCCTGAAAACTGAATTTCTGAATGAGGGGGAAAGGAACCCGAAAGGTGCTTGACTTTCTAGGCAAGGATTTTGGGGCATGGCAGCTTCTGTTCTCGGTCCCTTCCACCATGTGGATTCCTCCTACCCAGTTTCCTCATCCATGGCATTTACTTCTCGGTCCCTTCCACCATGTGGATTCCTCCTACCCAGTTTCCTCATCCATGGCATTTACTGAGCACCTAACCAGCATAAATCATTGTAGTAAGCATTTGGGAGAGTATGCCAGAAACAAGACGTGCATCCCCTGCCCTGCAGGATAATACAAGCTCTCTGTGGGTAGGAACATGCCGGCCATCTCTGTTGTATTGTACTCCCCCAAGCGCTTAATACAGTGTTCTATACACAGGAAGCACCCAATAAGTACCACTGAACAGTACAATTTAATGGAGGAGGCTGACTAACATTATTTAGAAAGAGTGGGGGCAGGAGGATAAACAAGTCTGTCATAGAGAGTCAAAGCAATGTACCACAAAAAGCATAGAGATTATTGAACAATTGAATAAGAATATACATATGTACGTGAGTGCTGAGGAGGGGAATAAAATATGAACGTGCCGAGGGTGGCGTTGGGTTGACGTGACTGGAGTGTTGTGAATTAAACAGGGAAAGCTCCTTGATCTTTTAGACTGTGAGCCCACTGTTGGGTAGGGACTGTCTCTATATGTTGCCAATTTGTACTTTCCAAGCGCTTAGTACAGTGCTCTGCACATAGTAAGCGCTCAATAAATATGATTGATGATTGATGATGGTCTGATCATTTGCACCAAATCACCTCCTAGTTCATTTCACTGCTTCCAATCCAGAGTAGCTCAGAGCCCCATATTGGTCTGGCAGAGATAAGGAGAGGAATCAATTCATCTATGGTATTTACTAAGTGTTTACTGTGTGTAGAGCACTGCACTAAGCTCTCTAATAATACTAATAATGATGGCATTTGTTAAGCGCTTACTATATGCAAAGCACAGTTCTAAGCACTGTTGGGGGGGGGGGGATACAAGGTGATCAGGTTGTTCCACGTGGGGCTCAAAGTCTTCATCCCCATTTTACAGATGAGGGAACGGAGGCTCAGAGAAGTTAAGTGACTTGTCCAAGGTCACACAGCAGACATGTGGCAGGGCGGGGATTTGAACCCACAACCTCTGACTCCCAAGCCCAGGCTCTTTCCACTGAGCCACGCTGCTTGCTCTAGACTGTAAGATCGTTGTGAGCAGGAAACAGGTCTGCCAACTCCGGTGTGCACTTTTGGGACTGTACAGTACAATATTTTATCCCCCAAAAGGGCAAATAGAACGATATAAACTACGCAACTAAGAGACAGACCACTGAAAGCTCCAACTATTCAATTCTAATATTAATAATGACTATGAATACAGTGTTTACTAGATGCCAAGCACCGCGCTAAATGCTGGGGTAGAAACAAGGCATCAGATTGGAGACAACCCGTCTCCCACTTGGTGCTCACAGATTAAGGAGTTAGGGTATGGGTCTTATCCCCATTTTACAGAGGAGTACACTGAGGGCCGAGAGATGTTCGCCAATTTGACCGAGGTTATACAGCAGGCCAGTAGCAGAGGTGGGACTCAAACTCAGGTCTTCTTACTGTCAGACTCGTGCACTTTCCACTAGTTCATGCTATCACTTGTTAGTCGTTCTGGATGGGTCCCTGAAATCTGCCTTAAACCCCAACCGGACCATCCACATTACTTTATTCCACAAATATTATATTCCTGAATTTGTAACATGTGACTTTTTTATTAGTCACTTCTCATTTCCACTCGTTTACCCCCCGTCCAAGAATCCCAGCAAGCCCATACTCATCGTATACTTTTCATTCATTCATTCATTCAATCGCATTTATTGAGCGCTTACTGTGTGCAGAGCACTGTACTAAGCGCTGGGGGAGTACAAGTCGGCATCATAAAGAGACGGTCCCTACCCAACAACGGGATCACAATCTAGAAGGGGGAGACAGACAACAAAAACAAAACATGTAGACAGGTGTCAAAACTGTCAGAACAAATAGAATTAAAGCCATATGCACATCATTAACAAAATAAATAGAATGGTAAATATGTACAAGTAAAATAGAGTAAGAAATCTGTAGAAATGTATATACAAGTGCTGTGAGGAGGGGAAGGAGGTAGGGCGGGGGGGAATGGGGAGGGGGAGAGGAAGAAGGGGGCTCAGTCTGGGAAGGCCTCCTGGAGGAGGTGAGCTCTCAGTAGGGCTTTGAAGGGAGGAAGAGGATGTGCAGAGGAAGAGCATTCCAGGCCAGGGGGAGGACGTGGGCCGGGGGTCGACGGTGGGACGGGCGAGAACGAGGCACAGTGAGGAGGTGAGCGGCAGAGGAGCAGAGGGTGCGGGCTGGGCTGGAGAAGGAGAGAAGGGAGGTGAGGTAGGAGGGGTTTACAGTACATACTTTTCTGCATGAATTTAATAGTAAAGCTATAGGAGACAGGACGGGGGGACCAGAAAGGTAAGACGAGGGGGCAGAAAGGGAGGGGTGGGGAAAGGACTGGGGCCTATGGGCCTTGGTTCCCCCTACCCACAAAGCGTCCGGATTAACTGGACATCCAGGTGACATCCAGTTGTGCGGGTGCCAGGGAAGCGAGGTCCTGCTGCAGAAGTAGGTTTGTTTTTTAGAAAACTGTGCACTTCATTTTCTCACGTTTGGAAAAGTTTGTAAAGCCACGGTGAGTACCCACAAATCCAACTCATTCTAGCCGGACGCTTTTCCCTCCACACAAACCAATAGGCTTGAATGTACCTGCCCGGAATGACAAGGAGAACTGAAATAGGGGAAAGAGCCCAGGGCCGGGAGCCAGGAGGCTGGGATTCTGGTCCCAGCTCTGCTACTGGCTGGCTGTGTGACCTTGGGTGAATCACTTAACCTCCGTGGGCCTCAATTTACTCATCTGTAAAATGGAGATGAGATTGTTCCCCCCTTCTTAGATCGTGAGCTCTGTGCGAGATAGGGATTGGGTCAGATCTGCGCCGGCCCGTAGTACAGCATTTGGCATCAAGTAAGCACTTAGTAATAATAATAATAATAATAATAATGATACTTGTTAAGTCCTTACTACATATCAAAAAACTGTACTAAATGCTGGGGTAGATACAAGTTAATGAGGTTGGGCACAGTCCCTATCCCACAAGAGGCTTGGTGTTTAATAATAATAATAATAATAATGGCATTTGTTAAGTGCTTACTATGTGCAAAGCACTGTTCTAAGCCCTCGGGAGGATACAAGGTGATCAGGTTGTCCCATGGGGGGCTCACAGTCTAAATCCCCATTTTACAGACGAGGTCACTGAGGCACAGAGAAGTCAAGTGACTTGCCCAAAGTCAAACAGCTGACAATTGGCAGAGCCGGGATTTGAACCCATGACCTCTGACTCCCAAGCCCGTGCTCTTTCCATTGAGCCGCACTGAGTAGGATTTAATCCTCACTTTACAGATGAGGTAAATGAGGCAACAAGTGACTTGTCCACAGTCACACAGCAGGCTGGTGGCAGAGCTGGGCCCTCTTTCTGCATTTTTACTACCAAATCACATTGTAAACCCCTTTCTGATTTTCCCCTGACAAATAGCCACGTCCTATTCCCCCTGCCCCGATGCTCTCCTAAGGTCATCTGCCTACCAACCTGATCTGCTTTGAATCATTTTCTTTTAATAATAATACCTGTGGCATCTATTAAGCATTTACTATGTACTAAACACAGGAGGTCGATACAAGATTGTGAGATCAGCTATGGCCCCGATCCCACCTGGGACTCACAATAGATCTGATCCTCATTTTACCGATGAGGAAATGTAGGCACAGAGAGGTTAAGTTGTATGGAAGCAGGGTGGCCTAGTGGAAAGAGCACGGGATTGGGTGTCAGAGGACCCGGGTTCTAATCCCGGCTCTGACACTTGTCTGTTGTGTGACCTTGGACAAGTCACTTAACTTCTCTGTGCTTCAGTTACCTCATCTGTACAATGGGAATTTAGACTGTGAGCCCTTCATGGGACAGGGACTGTGTCCAACTCAATTATCTTGAATCTATCCCAGTGCTTAGAACAGTGGTTGGCACATAGTAAGAGCTTAACAAATACCATTATTATTATTAACCGGGCTTTCTGATTCCAGTCCCGAACTACTTCCGCTAGGCAATGCTGTCTGGACTTATTACGGGCTTTTTCCAAGTCTGGTGTCATTTTCTAACTTGCGCTCTATATGTCCAACTCATTTCAATCCTCGCCACAAGATGTTTGTCAGTGGCTTCCAATTTACCACCATGGCTATCCCTTCATAGAGCTCATTAATAAAGATGTTACAGAAAATAGGCTCTAACAGCCCCCAGCCAAGATGCTGGATATCTTTCTCAGTCACACATGCTTTATCTTGCTTTCCTTATCCTCTGCTGCCAGTTTTAAATCTACATAACGCTGTTCACATCTAAGCAATTTGAAATTAATTTTCCAAGAAAAATGGGATGTATTAAAAGCTCTCCCCAGACCCAGGCAGAATGCCCCCACTCGGATCGTTCCTTTATTTGTCGGGCTTTGAGAATCAGCTGACAAAAGGTTGCAGTTCTGGGTCAATGTGTCAGATCCCACAGCCTTTCTCATGTGCTAAAGGACTCACAAGACAATGAATGGTCAAATTTTGTGCCATCCACAAACACGCCTAAAATAGAGCCTCAAACCGGTGACACGCATAAATCACGGCCCCTGAATAACAACATCACAGTTTCCTTCAAGTAGCCTTGTGGGGGACTGGGGGGACCAGGGGAGTGGGAGAAAGAGATGTAGCTTCAGCAATCAACAGGATCTGCCAGTGGGCAGAGTGATGGATTGATAATAATAATCACGATAGCATTTATTAAGCACTTACTACGTGCAAAGCACTGTTCTAAGCACTGGGGTGGTTACAAGGTGATCAGGTTGTCCCACGGTGGGCTCACAGTCTTCATCCCCATTTTCCCGATGAGGGAACTGAGGCACGGAGAAGTTAAGTGACTTGCCCAAAGTCACACAGCTAACAATTGGCGAAGCTGGGATTTGAACCCATGACCTCTAACTCCAAAGCCCGGGCTCTTTCCACTGAGCCACACTGCTTCTCTAAGAAATGCATGAGAAGCAGCACGGCCTAGTGGATAGAGCACAGGACTGGGAATCAGAAGGACTCTGCCACTTCTCTGCTGTGTAATCTTGGGCAAGTCACTTCATTTCCCTGGACCTCAGTTACCTCAACTGTAAAATGGGGTTTAAGACTGTGAGCTCCTTGTGGGACGTGCTGTGCTTGTATCTACCCCAGCGCTTAGTAGAGTGCCTGGCACATGGTACATGCTAAACAAATGCCATTAAAAAATATACTCATTTGTCTAACCCCCTTTTCTTTCAAAGTGCCTTTCCCATAAAATCCAGAAATCTGTAGACTCTCTCAGTGGAAGTCCTAAAAGCCAGAAACAGTATGTCATGGGCCTAACTGGGGTAGGATATGGGAGTAAAGGGATGGAGGTGGGAGCCCTCATGATGGGGAAGGAAGAGTAAGACCAAAAGGGAAGGGTATGGCCAAAAATAAGGGCGCTAAAATCCACTCTTTCCTTACCATACAAACTGTTACCGAGTTAATCCAATCACTCATCCTATCCCACCTTGATTACTCTATCAGCCTATTTGCTGACCTCCCTGCCTCCTGTTTCTCCCTATTCCAGTCCATACTCCACTCTGCTGTCCGGTTCATTTTTCTATAAAAACGTTCAGGACATGCCTCCCCACTCCTCAATAAAGTCCGGTGGTTGCCCACCCACCTCTGCATCAAACAGAAACTCCTCACCGTTGGCTTTAAAGCACTGAATCATCTTGCCCCCTTGTACCTCACCTCGCTACTCTCCTATTATCAACCAGCCACACACTGTGTTCCTCTAAAGCCAACCTTCTCACTTTCCCTCCATCTCGTCTATCTCACCTCCTCAAGAAAGTCCGGTGGTTGCCCACCCACCTCCGCATCAAACAGAAACTACTCACCGTTGGCTTTAAAGCACTGAATCATCTTGCCCCCTTGTACCTCACCTCGCCACTCTCCTACTATCAACCAGCCACACACTTTGTTTCTCTAAAGCCAACTTTCTCACTTTCCCTCCATCTCGTCTATCTCGCCACCGACCTCTCACCCACGCCCTGCCTCTGGTCTGGAACACCCTTCCTCCTCATATCCGAGAGACAATTCCTCTCCCGCTCTTAGAAGCCTTATTGTAGGCCCAACTCCTTCAAGAGGCCTTCCCCGTCAAAGCCCTCCTTTCCTCTTCTTCCTCTGTCTTCTGCATCACCCTAACTCCCTTTATTCATCCCCCTTCCCAGCCTTCATAACACTAAGTCCAGCGCTTAGAACAGTGCTTGGCACATAGTAAGCGCTTAAAAAATACCATCATAATTATTATTATTATCCCCCATTTCTTTTCCATCCAAACTGCTACCACATTAACCCACCTTGATTACTGCTTCTGCCTTCTTGCTGACCTCCCTGCCTCCTGTCTCTCCCCACTCCAGTCCATAGTTCACTCTGGTGCCCAGATCAGTTTTCTAAAAAAAAACGTTCAGGCCATGTTTCCTCAAGAACCTCCAAAGGTTCTCCATCCACCTCCGCATCAAACAGAAACGCCTCACCGTTGGCTTTAAAGCACTAAATCATCTTGCCCCCTTGTACCTCACCTCGCTACTCTCCTACTATCAACCAGCCACACACTTTGTTCCTCTAAAGCCAACCTTCTCACTTTCCCTCCACCTCGTCTATCTCGCCACCGACCTCTCCCCCACATCCTGCCTCTGGTCTGGAACACCCTTCCTCCTCATATCCGAGAGACAATTCCTCTCCCGCTCTTCAAAGCCTTATTGAAGGCCCATCTCCTCCAAGAGGCCTTCCCCGTCAAAGCCCTCCTTTCCTCTTCTTCCTCTGTCTTCTGCATCACCCTAACTTCCTTTATTCATCCCCCTTCCCATCCTTCATAACACTGTTAAAGTCCAGCGCTTAGAACAGTGCTTGGCACATAGTAAGCGCTTAAAAAATACCATCACAATTATTATTATTATCCCCCATTTCCTTTCCATCCTAACTGCTACCACATTAACCCACCTTGATTACTGCTTCTGCCTTCTTGCTGACCTCCCTGCCTCCTGTCTCTCCCCACTCCAGTCCATACTTCACTCTGGTGCCCAGATCAGTTTTCTAAAACAAATGTTCAGGCCATGTTTCCTCAAGAACCTCCAAAGGTTGTCCATCCACCTCCACATCAAACAGAAACGCCTCACCGTTGCCTTCAAAGCACTAGCTCAGTTAGCTCCCTACTACTTCATTTTGCTGATCTCCTACTATAACCCAGTCCGCATATTTTGCTCCTCTAGTGCCACATTACTCACTGTGCCCCGATTTCACTATCTCGCCACTCACCCTTTTTCCACATCCTCCCCCTAGCCTGGAACCCCCTTCCTCTCCATATATACCAGACCACTACCTACGAAACCAGACTGAGCCCCCCCTTTTCCCCTGCTCCTCCTCCCCTCCCCATCTCCCCGACTCCCTCCCTCCCCACCCCACAGCACTTGTGTATCCATGTTCATATTTTTACACAGACACCTTTGGGGTGGGTGGAGGAAATGAGAAGCAGCATGGCTCGGTGGAAAGAGCGCAGGTTTGGGAGTCAGAGGTCATGGGTTCTAATGCCGACTCTGCCACTTATCACCTGGCTGACTTTGGGCAAGTCACCTAACTTCTCTGTGCCTCAGTTACCTCATCTGGAAAATAGGGATGAAGACTGTGAGCCCCACGTGGGACAACCTGATTACCTTGTATCTACCCCAATATGTTTATTATTTTATTTATTTTATTAATAAAATATATATATATAAACACGTATAATTCTATCTACTTATATTGATAATAATAATAATGATGGCATTTGTTAAGCGCTTACTATGTGCAGAGCACTGTTCTAAGCGCTGGGGGAGGACACAAGGTGATCAAGTTGTCCCATATGGGGTTCACAGTCTGAATCCCCATTTTACAGATGAGGTAACTGAGGCCCAGAGAAGTGAAGTGACTTTCCCAAAGTCACATAGCTGACGAGTGGCGGAGCCGGGATTTGAACCCATGACCTTTGACTCCAAAGCCCGTGCTCTTTCCACTGAGCCACGCTGCCTGTCTACTTTTTTTGTTTTGTTGTCTGTCTCCCCCCTTCTAGACTGTGATAGAGATAGGGATTGTCTCTGTTGCAGAATTGTACTTTCCAAGCGCCTAGTACAGTGCTCTGCACACAGTAAGCACTCAATAAATACGACTGAATGAATGAATGAATGAAAAGCCCTCTTTTCCCCAGCCCCTTCTCCCTTCTTCATCATCTATGCACTGGGATCTATCACCTTTGGCCATTTGATATTCATCCCACCTTCAACCCCACAGCACTCATGTCCATATCTATATATTAAATATTATAAATTATTCATTGATATTAATGTCTGTCTCCCTCTGTGGACTGTAAGTTAATGGTTGGCAGGGAACATGTCTACCTACTCTGTTGTACTGTATTCTCGAAAGCTTTCAAATGCTTAGTACAGTTTTCGGTGCTCAGTAAATACCACTGATGATGAAAGGAAGAATGAGAGCATATAGCTATATCTATCTACCTAGGAATATATGTATACATATATATGTTTTTATTCATTCATTCATTGAATCATATTTATTGAGCGCTTACTGTGTTCAGAGCACTGTACTAAGCACTTGGAAAGTACAATTCGGCAACAGAGACAATCCCTACTCAACAATGGGCTCACATTCTAGAAGACTTTTACACACAACGTCCCCCCCACACCGACACACACACACACACACAGAGACACACAAACACCCCTTCAAAGCCCTACTGAGAGCTCACCTCCTCCAGGAGGCCTTCCCAGACTGAGCCCCCTTTTTCCTGTCCCCCTTCCCATCCCCCCTGGCCCTAAACCTCCTTCCCCGCACAGCGCCTGTATATATGTTTGTACAGATTTATTACTCTATTTATTTTACTTGTACGTATTTACTATTCTATTTATTTTGCCAATGATGTGTATCTAGCTTTATTTTTATTTATTCTGGTGACTTGACACCTGCCCGCATCTTTTATTTTCTTGTCTGTCTCCCCCTTCTAGACTGTGAGCCCGTTGTTAGGTAGGGACCGTCTCTATATGTCGCCAACTTGTACTTCACAAGCGCTTAGTACAGTGCTCTGCACACAGTAAGTGCTCAATAAATACGATTGACTGAATGAATACATTCTTCTAAAGCCTCGGGATAAAGATGAAGGATAATGGTACAGTATTCACTAGTTACAACCCCACGCACATGTGTCAAGCCGTTGCTTCTGATTAAGAAGCACCTTGAGCCTGAAAAGACTCGTTTCTGGCGGAAGAAAATTTCCTAATCGCTTTCTACCCTAAACAAAAGTTATATATAAACAGAGCCTGTATATGCATCCATTCTATGTTCACATTCACACTTACAGCTAAAAACGGGATTAAAGTGACATTATACTGTCGCAGAGGGGGTTTGCTGCCTCCCAGTGTCTAATTTGGGTTATCACAGATAGCTGGTCTTTCCTTGCATTTATTATTATTATTATTATTAATTATTAATATTATTAATTAATATTAATTATTATTAATAATAATAATAATTTTGGTATTTGTTAAGCACTTACTATGTTCCAAGCGCTCTCCATCCCCCCCATCTTACCTCCTTCCCTTCCCCACAGCACCTGTATATATGTATATATGTTTGTACATATTTATTACTCTATTTATTTATTTATTTATTCATTTTACTTGTACATATCTATTCTATTTATTTTATTTTGCTAGTATGTTTGGTTTTGTTCTCTGTCTCCCCCTTCTAGACTGTGAGCCCACTGTTGGGTAGGGACTGTCTCTATATGTTGCCAACTTGTGCTTCCCAAGCGCTTAGTACAGTGCTCTGCACACAGTAAGCACTCAATAAATACGATTGATGATGATGATGATGATGATGATGGGGGAGATACAAGGTAATCAGGTTGTCCCACTTGGGGCTCACAGTCTTCATCCCCATTTTCCAGATGAGGGAACTGAGGCCCAGAAGAGTTAAGTGACTTACCCAAAGTCACACAGCTGATAAGCGGCGGGGCCGGGATTAGAACCCATGACCTCGGACCCCCAAACCCGCGTTCTTTCCACTGAGCCACGCTGCTTCTCATTTCTTCCACCCACCCCAAAGGTGTCTGGGCAAGAAACAGGGATGATCACTTTCGGGAGGCCAAACAAGGCCTGCTCCAGCGGGGATGAAAGAGGAAAAGGAGTCTCCCCCTTTTAGACTGTGAGCCCACTGTTGGGTAGGGACTGTCTCTATATGTTGCCAATTTGTACTTCCCAAGCGCTTAGTACAGTGCTCTGCACATAGTAAGCGCTCAATAAATACGATTGATGATGATGATGAAACCTGGAGCGGGTTGTGAATTCAGTACCCCGCAAGGTGGCTGGATGGGGCCAGCCTTTAAAGATAGAGAACCAGACTAACGGGCTGAGGTAGGAATGCTGAAAACCAGATTCCTAAAGTGGGGGTTAACAGTAAACCCAGGCACAGAGCAGCTGCGTTCTGTGTAGCGCTTAGTACAGTGCTCTGCACACAGTAAGCGCTCAATAAATACGATCGATGATGATGATGTAAGTTTGGCCACAAGGACTGGCTCTCAGATGAGAAGCAGCATGGCCTAGCCGTTAAAACACAGGCCTGGGAATCAGAGGACCTGGGTGCTAATCCCTGCTCCGCTGCTTGTCTCTTGTGGGACTTTGGACGAGCCACTTAACCTCCCTGGGCCTCAGTTTCCTCATCTACAAAATGGGGATCCAACCCCCGAGGTGGAGCCTGATTATCTTGTATCTATCCTGGCACTTAGTCCAGTGCTTGGCACACAGTAAGTGCTTAACAAGCACCACGGTTATTAAAGTACCACAATTATTACTAGAAATATTGATGACTGATGGACTGGAGGATGGCTGGAGTGCCGGCTATTACAGAGGTCAGCAGCCAGTAATTCCAGAAGCATTAGCATCTGCTGTGTGACACTGGGCAAGTCACGACTTCTCTGAGCCTCAGTTCCCTCATCTGTAAAATGGGGATTAAGACTGTGAGCCCCACGTGGGACAACCTGATCACCTTGTATCCCCCGAGCGCTTAGAACAGTGCTTTGTACATAGTAAGCGCTTAACAAATGCCATCATTTTATTATTAGCAGCTGTAGCTGCAGGACTAAGACCCTGTCTTCTCCAAAATCCCCCAAGAAAATGAGGGATTCATTCATCATCATCATCATCATCATCATCATCATCAATCGTATTTATTGAGCGCTTACTGTGTGCAGAGCACTGTACTAAGCGCTTGGGAAGTACAAGTTGGCAACATATAGAGACAGTCCCTACCCAACAGTGGGCTCACAGTCTAAAAGGGGGAGACAGAGAACAAAACCAAACATACCAACAAAATAAAATAAATAGGATAGATATGTACAAGTAAAATAAATAAATAAATAAATAAATAGAGTAATAAATATGTACAACCATATATACATATATACAGGTGCTGTGGGGAAGGGAAGGAGGTAAGATGGGGGGATGGAGAGGGGGACGAGGGGGAGAGGAAGGAAGGGGCTCAGTCTGGGAAGGCCTCCTGGAGGAGGTGAGCTCTCAGCAGGGCCTTGAAGGGAGGAAGAGAGCTAGCTTGGCGGAGGGGCAGAGGGAGGGCATTCCAGGCCCGGGGGATGACGTGGGCCGGGGGTCGATGGCGGGACAGGCGAGAACGAGGTACGGTGAGGAGATGTCATTCAATCGTATTTATTGAGCGCTTACTGTGTGCAGAGCACTGTACTAAGCGCTTGGGAAGTACAAATGGGCTCTCATGTCCTTGGGCAGAGGTGAAGGAACGGTACCTGAAGAAGGCCTCTGGAGTGCCAGAGCTGCCCATCATGGTGCTAAGTGCTAACGCAGATACAAGATTATCAGATTGGACAGTGTTACTGGCCCTCACGGGATTTATACTTTAAGAGGGAGGGACAGCAGATGAGGAAACTGAGGGGCGACAGCTCTTTCAAGCTTCTTGAGGGCAAGATCGTGTCTACCATCTCTATTCTACTGGGTTCTCCCAAGCACTTAGTTCAGTGCTAGGGCACAGAGTCACCTCTTCATAATATCATTGATTGATTGATTTCAGATCTACACTGGTCCATTTGACTAGGGCCTCTACAAAGGTCACCTGCAGTTGGGTTCCCCCCGACTTGGAAATCACCGCAGTTAAGTCATCAGGACTTTCACCAAAATTGGTGAAACTGGATTTTTGCTCCCTATGGCAGCACGGGTCACGTTGAACAAGAATCCCTCAAGCTGAGAGCAGTAAGATCCCTCAGGGAGAGAATTCCCAGGCAGGAAGGAATGGGGAAAGAGCCGGGGACTGGGAATCAGGAAATCTGGGTTTTATTCTCAACTGCCAGTGGCCTGTCAGGTGACCCTGAGCAAGTCACCATGGACTAGTGGCTAGAGCATGGGACTGGGAGTCGGAAGGTCATGGTTCTAATCCCGGCTTCATCATTTGTCTGCTATGCGACCTTGGGCAAGTCACTGTGCCTCAGTTACCTCATTTGTAAAAGGGGGATTGAGACCGTGAGCCCCCCGTGGGACAACCTGATCACTCTGTAACCTCCCCAGCGCTTAGAACAGTGCTTTACACATAGTAAGTGCTTAATAAATGCCATCATTATTATTATTATTGTGTGACCTTGGGGAAGCTCAGTGCCTCTGGGCCTCAGTTACCTCATCTGTAAAATGGGGATTACGATTGTGAGCCCTATGTGGGACAGGGACTGAGTCCAACCTGATTAGTTTGTGTCTAGCCTGGCGCGTAATACAGTGCTTGGCATATAGTGAGCGCTTAACAAATACCACAAAAAAGCCTTCCTGAAAGTAGGATGCAACCACTCTGTTAAGGCAGAACTAAATATATTAAGTCTTTACTGTATACTATCTTCTTTCACACTTTAGAAAAACCAATCAACTGAGTGACTTCAACAGGAAAAACACTCTGGAAACCAAAAACATGGACCAACAACATTGACAAACCTTGCAAGTTGAAAATATTATCAGCTAAATGGCTTCATATTCTTTACAATTATTGAAATAATGTGAAGAGATCAGCAAATGTATCACCCTCACACCTGTTAATAATTATACAGGGAGTTTTATGTTTAGTTATAATTTCAGGAAAGAGAAAATTTATCCAGGCTTTCTCCCAAAGCTAAAATATCCAGACAATGAAGCAAAAAGATCAGCCATGTGTCTATACATTGGTGTCCCGCAAGATGTTTTTACAGCTTCCAAGAGCCAGGCAATTTTTATTCATAGTTTTAACTACTAAATCCAAACTTCTGCTACCCGAAAGCCCAACCAGCCACTTGGGGCCTGGTCAATAATGTGCACCTGTTTTGCCGATCGGCGGGCAGATGGCTTGCCGTAAAAATAAAAACCTTGCCAAGAATGCCCCGAAACACATTCTTTGGAAAACACTTCAGGACATTGGCTCAGTCAAACACTATAAATATGCAGATTGCATAGCTGGTAACTGATGTTGGGTCATTAGAAAAGGTCCCAAGCACTAGTTCCTACGCAGACGCTCCCGATTTTATCGGATGGGATTTTAGCCTTCGATGCGAATTGGGCATCCGAAGGGGGCGAAGACCCTGGCGATCAGTAAGATCGGCGCTTCGTTAAATAGATTACTTAGTATCTGTCTACCCATTAGACTGTAAACTCCCGGAGGACAGGATCATGTGTTCTACTTGTGCTGTACACACTCAATCAATTCTACTGATTGATTGGTTCGTCTGCTAATGATAAAGTTAAGCTGGCATTGTCGTGGCAACTCCCAGGACCACCAACCCACTCCCCCCTGCTTCATCTCAATCTATTCATCCTCGACACTCCCTCCCGGGCTCAAAATGTGTATCCACTGCTGCTGTTCACCTGGGACCAGTCCGTATGGTGATTCCTTTCAATAAAAATAATAATAATAATAATTACAACTCTGGTATTTATTAAGTTCCTCTCAAAATCACACCTGGAGAGTTTCCAGTACTGTACCCATCTCCACTATGGTAGGGAGAGTCGAGCAGAGGCCTAGCCATTCCATTCCTAGCTTGGGCAGTGGCTAGCGTGTTGAAAGCTCACAATGGGCACTCAATTCATACAACTGATTGATGATGGCATCAGAGGACTGAGGACTGAATAATAATAATAATGACAGCATTTATTAAGCGCTTACTATGTGCAAAGCACTGTTCTAAGCGCTGGGGAGGTTACAAGGCCATCAAGTTGTCCCACGGTGGGGCTCACAGTCTTAATCCCCCATTTTCAGATGAGGTAACGGAGGCACAGAGAAATTAGGTGACTTGCCCAAAGTCACACAGCTGACAATTGGCAGAGCCAGGCTTTGAACCCATGACCTCTGACTCCAAAGCCCGGGCTCTTTGCACTGAGCCACGCTGCTTCTCATCTTATTCAAAGTCCTTCCATTCCTTACAGTAGAGATTTAGCAAAACCAAATATATTTCAAATACATTTACTTGAATATATTATATCTATATATAAAGTCATAGAATATATTTTTATATTTTACATCTATTTTTTAAAAATATATCCTCAGTTCTCCCAGTGCACATGTTTTTGCTATGTGCTTTTGATAGAACACTCTTAGGGAATCAGTTAAGTGACAGAAGTTTGGACGCTCTGAAGAGCGTATGTCCATGGAATAGCCATGGGTTGGAAATGACTGGACAGCATTTGAAGAAGAAGAAGGGAGGCTTGGAGATCCTGACAGATTAAACACGTTCTTCCACGGATAGTCCAGAAAGGAAAAGGGGAAAATTCACTCCTGAATAATCTGTAGAGTTGACTATCTAACTGTCTGATATGATATATATGAGATATATGAGATATATAAGAAGCAGCGTGGCTCAGTAGAAAGAGCCTGGGCTTTGGAGTCAGAGGTCATGGGTTCAAATCCTGGCTCTGCCAATTGTCAGCTGTGTGACTTTGGGCAAGTCACTTAACTTCTCTGGGCCTCAGTGACCTCATCTGTAAAATGGGGATTAAGACTGTGAGCCCCCTGTGGGACAACCAGACCACCTTGTAACCTCCTCAGCGCTTGGAACAGTGCTTTGCACATAGTAAGCACTTAATAAATGCTATCATCATCATCATTATTATTATTATATAAGATTTAAACAATGGAGAAATTTTAAGTCTTTTTCATCTTCAATGAAATTCATTGTAAGAAAGCCAAGTGTCGCATTTCTTAATACATGCCTACATTTTTTTAGGTGAGAAATTATAATTGATCTGATTATCTTGTGCTTAGCATAGTGCTTGGCAGACAGTAAATGCTTAACAAATGACATGATTATGATTATTGTTAATAACTAACTTAAATTTAGCTTTAAGAGTAGATAAACACTATTTTGCTCCAATTTGGTCTCCACTTTGGATAACAGACATACCTTATTTAACTTTATAAAATGATCTAGTCCAGCCTCCAAAGGATTGGTATCACAGTTCATCTAAAATGGAAAAATTCACATTTTAAACCATCAGTAATCACACTGAAGTTTTCACAATGCATCTTTCCTCAAACTTTATCCTAAGCAAAAGCGTTATTTTGTTGCCTCACTTTTTCTTTAATGATGCTCTGGTTTTTAATCTTCCTTTCAGTTGAAATTTTATTAAAATTTTCTTTCCAGAGAAAACTGGATGACACCAACAATAATAATTCTACTTCCTGAATTTCAAATTTTCATTTTTTCCTTCATTTTGTTTAATGCGCTCATATAGAGCTTCACAAAATATACATGGCCATTTTATTCCATCTTCATAAAATCATTTTAACACTGCTAAATAATTCCTGAAAAGGAACTTAGTGTAAGTGGTTCATCTGACATAAAACTCACTGGTCATGAATGAAGAAAGTCAAAAGAAGCTCTCATATCCTTCAGTGTGGGCCAAGAGAAGTGGAGAGAGGGAGAGAGAGACAGTCAGAAGGAGGAAGGAAGAAGACAGAGGGAGAAAATCACGAGTGAACGAGAGAGAAGGTGGGAAAGGTGAAAAGACGGAGAAAACAGAAAGAGCACGAGATAGAAAGAGACGGGGGTTGGAGAAAAATGTGTGTTCCAAAGGCATTTGGTGAAAATTCAAGCTGTGCCTAAAGATGGTATTTCAGAATATTTCAGTAAGTGTTGTTTTGTGGGCAGACTCTAAACTGGTAAACAAAGAAGCTTATGTTCATAATTGAGGGTTGGTGATATAAACACCACTAAGACATTCAAGCTTCTAAACACAAACTAGATCATGAAGAAAGCATAAAACAGAGAATCCTTGACCGTCTCTTATTGGGGTTTACTTTAATCCCGTTTTCTAATGCCAGTTCTGGGAGGACAGATTAAAGCCAAAAGAAAAACAGAATACCCGATAACATCATTAAAATGTCAGACCTCTGATCCCCAGGCTCTGAAGGCCTTTTCCAGCCTTAAGACGTTCATGGCATAAGTTCCAAAATTGTCAATTTCCTCCTCCTGGCCCGCTCTCATAATGGCATCGTAAAGGACGGCAGAGTCTTCTCGCCGGTGATACAGTTCCCAGCCAAGCTCACCTAAAATAAACCCAAAGTCAACACCCAGTCAACCTGGTCCCTCCCTTCTGCTAAGTAGGAATATTCTACAGAAACGTTCAGACCGGGTTTCCCCACTCCTTAAGAAACTCCAGTGGTTATTCATCCACCTCTGCGTCAAACAAAAACTCCTCACCACTGGCTTTAAAGCACTCTACCACCTTTTCCCCTCCTACTTCACTCATCTAATTCTAATTTCCTCATTGTACCTCCATCTCGTCTATCTTGCCGCTGACCCCTCGCCCACATCCTACCTCTGGCCAGGACCACTCTCCCTCCTCAAATCTGACAGACAATTCCTCTCCCCCAATTCTAAGCTTTATTGAAGGCCCATCTCCTCCAAGAGGCCTTCCCCGACTAAGCCCTCCTTCCCTCTTCCTTCTGTGTCACCCTGACTAGCTCCCTTTAGTCATCTCCCACTTCCAACCCCTCAGCACTGACATCCACATCTGTAATTTATTTATTTATATTAATGCCTGTCTCCTACTCTAGACTGTCAGCTCACTGTGGGCAGGGAACGTTTCTGATTATTGTTGTATTGTACTCTCCCAAGCGCTTAGTACAGTGCTCTGCCCCCTGTAAGGACTCAATAAATATGACCGAATGACCACCCAGCCAGGACAGTAACTCAATTTTGGAGACCAGAAACACCGGTCATATCAAAAATATCTCATAAAAAAGAGCTATTTTGTTCAGAGCAATCTGTTTTAGTGACCCAGGTTGACAGACCCGCAGGAAAACAAAGACTAACATTGAAAACATTAAATAGTAGCTTTCCAAATCAGAATTTTCAAGTTGAGAATCAATCAGTCAATCATATTTATTGAGTGCTTATGTTCAGGGCATTACACTAAGTACTTGGGAGAGTACCACAGAATTAGCAGATGTGTTCCCTACCCAAAAAGAAGCTTACAGTCTAGAGAGAATAGTTTGGGAAGAACTTTCAGAAGGAGAACTTGCTGAAGATAGAGCTTACTTTTAATTATTCAGGTGTGTGGGGTCCTAGATCTCTATTATACAGGATTTTTAGTGCCTTTGCTGCTTTCCTGCTTCCTGCCTTTCGGCCTTTTTTCTAGTCTTGTAAGCTATTTGACAACAGGGAATGTGATGACCCACTCTACTGTATTGTTCTCTCCCAAACACCTAGTATAGTGCTCTGCACACAGTAAGCGCTCAGTTAATATCATCGATGAGCCCTCCAAGCATAGGTGGAATGAAGAAATATCTGCTATTCTTACTTCTTAATTTGTGAGCTCTGGGTAGGACCGAGATGGTGTCAGATCTGATTATTTCTTATCTATCCCAGGTTTAGCATGGTGCTTGGCATATCTAGAGAAGCAGCGTGGCTTAGTGGGTACAACACGGGCCCAGGAGTCAGAAGGACTGAAGTTCTAATCCAGACTCCCCAACTTGTCTGCTGTGTGACCTTGGACATGTCACTTCGCTTCTCTGGGGCTCAGTTACCTCATCTCTAAAATGGGGACAAAGACTGTGAGCCCCCTCCTTCCTCTCCTCCTCCTCCCCCTCTCCGTCTCCCCCGCCTTACCTCCTTCCCTTCCCCACAGCACCTGTATATATGTATATATGTTTGTATGTATTTATTACTCTATTTATTTACTTATTTTACTTGTACATATTTATTCTATTTATTTTATTCTGTTAATATGTTTTCTTTTGTTCTCTGTCTCCCCCTTCTAGACTGTAAGCCCACTGTTAGGTAGGGACCGTCTCTAGATGTTGCCAACTTGTACTTCCTAAGCACTTAGTCCAGTGCTCTGCACAAAGTAAGCGCTCAATAAATACGACTGAATGAATGAATGAATGAATGACAGGGACTGTGTCCAACCCGATTACCTTGTATCTACCCCAGCGCTTAGAACAGTTCTAGGCACACAGTAAGTGCTAAACAAGTACCAAACTTAGTAGTACTAGTAGTAAACACCTACTAAATGTCATCATAATAATAGGGGAAATGAAAAGAAAAGGAAACTCTTATTTAATAATAATAATAATGATGGTATTTATTAAGCGCTATGTGCAAAGCACTGTTCTAAGCACTGGGGAGATTACAAGGTGATCAGGTTGTCCCACGGGGGGGCTCCCAGTCTTCGTCCCCATTTTACAGGTGAGGGAACTGAGGCCCAGAGAAGTGAAGTGACTTGCCCAAAGTCACACAGCTGACAAGCAGCGGAACCAGGATTTGAACCCATGTCCTCTGACTCCAAAGCCCATGCTCTTTCCACTGAGCCACACTCTGACCCCTTATTAGCAGTTTTAATAAACAAATTTGTAGGGGGAGGATGTGACCTCCCCACAAGGGGCGGGGATCATATCTAATTCCCACTTGTGTATTCTTACCCTGTGCTTAGTATTTGTTAAGTGCTTACTATGTGCCAGGCACTGTACTAAACACTGGGGTGGATACAAGCAAATTGGGTTTTGGACACAGTCCCTGTCCCACGTGGGGCTCACAGCCTCAATCGCCATTTTACAGATGAGGGAACGGAGGCCCAGAGAAGTGAAGTGACTTGCCCAAAGTCACACAGCTGACAAGCAGCGGAACCAGGATTTGAACCCATGTCCTCTGACTCCAAAGCCCATGCTCTTTCCACTGAGCCACGCTTTGACCCCTTATTAGCAGTTCTAATAAACAAATTTGTAGGGGGAGGATGTGACCTCCCCACAGGGGGCAGGGATCATATCTAATTCCCACTTGTGTATTCTTACCCTGTGCTTAGTATTTGTTAAGTGCTTACTATGTGCCAGGCACTGTACTAAGCACTGGGGTGGATACAAGCAAATTGGGTTTTGGACACAGTCCCTGTCCCACGTGGGGCTCACAGCCTCAATCGCCATTTTACAGATGATGGAACGGAGGCCCAGGGAAGTGAAGTGACTTATAATCAATCGCATTTATTGAGCGCTTTCTGTGTGCAGAGCACTGTACTAAGCGCTAAGTACAGTGACTTGCCCAACGTCACACAGCAGACAAATGGCAGAGCCAGCATTAGAACCCATGACCTTCTGAATTCCAGGCCTGGGCTCTTTCTACTATGTCATGCTGTTTCCCAAAAGTAAATGCTCTGTAAATACCCTGGAAAAAGTGAAGTTCAGGAATGATCTGTGAGCTGCAGTTCCTGGCATGCTCTTGGTTCCGTTTCCTCAGGTAATGGAGAGTTTGGTGTGATTTCAGTAAAATGCGAGCAGTTCCCCCTTCCAAGGAGGCTAAGGATGAGAGAGGCATAGAGGCAGCCTGGAGTGAGCTTGGAAGAGTAAGTTGATTTAACTTGTACATATCTATTCGATTTATTTTATTTTGTTAGTATGTTTGGTTTTGTTCTCTGTCTCCCCCCTTCTAGACTGTGAGCCCACTGTTGGGTAGGGACCGTCTCTATATGTTGCCGGCTTGTCCCAACCGCTTAGTCCAGTGCTCTGCACACAGTAAGCGCTCAATAAATACGATTGATGATTGATTGATTCTCTAATAGCGAGGAGGCAGCCTCCATACGCCCCTTAAAACACTTCCCATCTAGTTCTCAATGGCAGCAAAGCAGCAGGGCTATTGTCTACAGCTACAAGCATCATCCATCATATTTATTTTATTTGTACATATTTATTCTATTTACTTTATGTTGTTACTATGTTTTGATTTGTTCTCTGTCTCCCCCTTCTAGACTGTGAGCCCACTGTTGGGTAAGGACTGTCTCTATATGTTGCCAACTTGTACTTCCCAAGCACTTAGTGCAGTGCTCTGCACACAGTAAGCGCTCAATAAATACGATTGAATGAATGAATGAATGAGGGAGAAGGGGTTCAGCAATCAGCCTGGGGGCCTGCAGCTCATTTTCCATGTTGGGTCAATCTTCCACGGGCTGACCAGGAAAAGTAGGGAAGAGAAGCAGTGTTGCCTAGTGGCTTAGTGAAGCAGCGTGGCTTAGCGGAAAGAGCCTGGGCTTTGGAGTCAGAGGTCATGGGTTCGAATCCCGGCTCCACCACACGTCTGCTGTGTGACCTTGGGCAAGTCACTTCACTTCTCGGAGCCTCCGTTACCTCATCTGTAAAATGGGGATGATGACTGTGAGCCCCACGTGGGACAACCTGATCAACTTGCATCCCCCCAGCGCTTAGAGCAGTGCTTTGCACATAGTAAGTGCTTAACAAATGCCATCGTTATGATGATGATTATTATTATTACTGGAAACAGCACGAGCCTGGAGGACCTGGGTTCTAATCCCAGCTCTACCAATTGCTTGCTGGGTGACCTTGGGCAAATCACTTCACTTCTCTGGGCCTCGGTTTCCTCAACTGTAAGATGCAGATTAAATACCCATTCTCCCTCCTACTTAGACTGTGAGCCGCTTATGGGCCAGGGAATGTGTCTAATTAACTTGTACCTACCCCAGCACTTAGAATAGTGCTTGACACATAGTAAGCACCTAACAAATACCATAAAAAAGAGCAACGCAAGAGGGTTTGAACTGGGGGGCTCCTTCCTGCCTGTGAGTCCAAACTAGCGGCAAAACCCCTGACTGGATGTGCAGTCCCAGGCCATACAACGACACCCCTTCCCTCCTCACCAACCTGCCTGGCACAAAGTAAGCATTTAACAAATTACTTTAACAAATACCACAATCGAGTATTTACTGAGCTCCTGTGAACCTGTCACTGAATGAAGCGCTCGGGAGAGTACACGAGACAACAAAGACCGAATCCCGGAAGCTCACACTCTAACGGGGGAAACAGAGAGAATAAATGATAGACGGGAGGAAAAAGAGAACCAAAAGATGTATAGGTGAATAAATAAATAGTAGAGTATTTAAATTGATCTAATCAAAATTATCACAGGTGTCTGAGTGTGTAAGTGAGGAGGAGGTAGTTAGGGAGACATGACCTGATAATAATAATAATTAATGATAATTGTGGTACTTGTTAAGCACTTACTGTGTGCCAGGCACTGTACTAAGCGCTGGGGTTGATACAAGCAAATCAGGTTGGACACAGTCCCTGTCCCACATGGGGCTCACAGCCTCAATCCCCATTTTAAAGATGAGGTAACTGAGGCCCAGGCAAGTGAAGTGACTTGCCCATGGTCACACAGCAGACAAGCGGCTGGGGGGAGAACATTAATCAGGGAAGACCTCCTGGAGGAGGTGGGGTTTACTTGTATGCCTAGTTGCTAGCTGGATCTAGGGTTAGACTCAGGAAAGTAATACATTTGTAATACATTCGAAGGCACGGAAGCATCTTCACGAGAGAAGCAGCTTGGCTTAAAAGAAAGAGTGTGGTCTAGCGGATACAGCACGAGCCTGGCAGTAAGGGGGACCTGGGTTCCAGTCCCAGCTCTGCCATTTGTCTGCTGTGTGATCCTGGGCAAGTCACGTCACTTCCCTGTGCCTCAGTTCTCTCATCTGTAAAGTGGGGATTAAGACTGTGGGCCCTATGTGGGACAGGGACTAAGTCCAACCTGATTATCTTTGACCTTCCTCAGCACCTGGAGCAATGCCTGGGACATAATAAGCTCTTGTCAAATAGCACATTTAATAACATCATTACTCACAGATAATGAACGAGTCTGGAGTAAAATCGGAGATACAGGAACAGCTGTCCCGGCTACCTTTTGGGAGGGGGTTGTGGGGAGTGGCGAGAGAGAAAAGGGGAGGCAGAATCGTCGCTCCATTCTCACCTGTATAGGATATCCGAATAGCGGTCACGGGAATACTGGAAATCTTCAAGGGTTTGGCTTGAAGGAACTTAAATGCAGCATCGCTCAGATCTTCGGAACTCAGTTTCTGCAGTACCTTCCTCGCACGTGGTCCTGCTACCCCAAGAACTCCCAGCTCGTCTGTGACGTTTCTGATCTCAACGTCGAATCCTCCACTGGCTGCCTCTTCCTCTATCCATCTGAAGATGAGCCCCAAGCAGGGGGATCAAAATTGGGGCCTGGATCAGATCCTTTATCATTTCAGGGCTTGGAGTGTTCCGTGGAAAAGACGCACTGTGCTAGCAGCAAAACAGGACTCATCTTCCCGCTCAAACCCTGTGCTGTATTTGTTAAGCGCTTACTATGTGTCAAATGCTGTTCTAAGCGATGAGGTAGAGACGCATCAATTAGGTTGTTCATTGTCCCTGTCCCGCATGGGGCTCACAGTCTAAGTAGCGGGGAGAACAGGAGACCTGTAGACTGTGAGCCTGCTGTTGGGTAGGGACCGTCTCTATATGTTGCCAACTTGTACTTCCCAAGCGCTTAGTACAGTGCTCTGCACATGGTAAGCGCTCAATAAATACGATTGATTGATTGATTAATTGCTCTGCACACAGTAAGCGCTCAATAAACATGATTGAATGAATGAATGAATGTTTGCACAGATTTATTACTCTATTTTACTTGTACATATTTACTGCTCCATTTATTTTGTTAATGGTGCGCATTTAGCTTTAATTCTATTTGTTCTGATGACTTGATACCTGTCCACATGTTTTGTTTTGTTGTCTGTCTCCCCCTTCTAGACCATGAGCCCGTTGTTGGGTAGGGACCGTCCCTAGATGTTGCCAACTTGGACTTCCTGAGCGCTTAATACAGTGCTCTGCACACAATAAGCGCTCAATAAATATGATTGAATGAATGAATGAGTGAACTGAGGAACAGAGAAGTTAAGTGATTTGCCCAGTGTCACATAGAAAGTACTGGGCAGAGCCAGAATTAGAAACCAGGTCCTCTGACTTCAAGGCCTGTGCTCTTTCCTTAAGTCATGCTGCTTCTCAGCTCTGTAGACATCATGACCACCCTCAAAAGCCTGTAACCCTCACCCTCAAAAGCCTGTAACCTTGGGATTATTCATGCTGCTTCTCATCTCTGTAGACATCATGACCACCCTCAAAAGCCTTTAACCCTCCCCTCAAAAGCCTGTTTCCTTGGGATTATCCTCAATTCATCTCTCTCATTCAACCGGCCTTCCTATCAGTCACCAAATCCTATCGGTTCAACCTTCACAACATCTCTAGAATCTGCCCTTTCCTCTCCAACCAAACTCTTACGCTGCCGATCCAAGCATCTATCACTACCCGCTTTGATCAACGATATTTATTGAGCACTCATTGCGTGCAATGTTGACCCCCGCGTCAGCCTACTCGCTGACCTCCTTCCCTCCTGCGTCTCCCCTCTCCAGTCCAATATTCATTCTGTGAGTCAGTCAATCGTATTTATTGAGCACTGTACTAAGCAGTTGGGAGAGTACAACACAACAATAAACAGACACATTCCCTTACAGTCTAGATGGGGAAACAGATATTAATAGAAATAAAGAAATGACAGATTAGTACATAAGTGCTGTGGGGCTGGGGGTGGGGATGAATAAAAGGAGCAAGTCATTCACTCATTCAATCGCATTTATTGAGCGCTTACTGTGTGCACAGCACTGTACTAAGCGGTTGGACTAAGTCAGGGTGACAAAGAAGGGAGTGGGAGAAGAGGAAAGGAGGGCTTAGTCAGGGAAGACCTCTTGGAGGAGTTGTTGGGGGAGGTAATTGTCTCTCGGATTATTCTGCTGACTGGATTATTTTTTTAAGGAAAATTCAGTCCAGTCAGGCGAGGGAGAGCTGATTGACTGCCTTACAGCCATTGACAAGGAGTTTCTTTTTGATGCGGAGGTGGATGGACTGGGGGTTTGTGAGGAGTGGGGGAGATGTGGACTGACCGTTTTTCAAGAAAAATTATCCAGGCAGCAGATTTATCATCTAGCTTTAATTCTATTTGTTCTGATGACTTGACACCTGTCCGCATGGTTTGTTTTGTTGTCTGTCTCCCCTCTCTAGACTGTGAGCCCATTGTTGGGTAGGGACCGTCTCTATGTGTTGCCAACATGTACTTCCCAAGTGCTTAGTACAGGGCTCTGCACACAGTAAGCGCTCAATAAATACAATTAAATGAATGAATAAGGAATGGGGTGGGGAGAGCCAGGAGGCAGAGATGTCAGCGAGGAGGCTGATGCAGTAATCAAGGTGGGGTTTGATAAGTGCTTTGTTGCAGTTTGAATGGAGGAAAGGGCAGATTTTAGAGATTTGAAGGTAGAACCCACAGGATGTGGTGACAGATTGATTGCCAAACCTCTAGTAATTTTAAAGCAGTTTTGCAATTATCGAGGACCTACGAGTTTATATTACATTGACTCATACATGTTTTCTGTCTGATGAGGCTTTAATTTCAATCTAGTAGAAAACTGGCATACAAGAGGATGAAAACGGGGAGACCTGTCATTTCAAAGTATCAGGAGGTATAAACCCAACACTAGGGCAGTAAGATTGGGGTGGATTGAGTAACCGAGTACCGTTTTTGGCTCTTGCTTCAGAATTATTGCAAATATTTCCCTGAAAATGAAGTCAAAAGCATCTTTTAAAGAATACAATCATTTCGTTTCAGTCTTTTGTGTAATGAAGATTCATTCATTCATTCATTCAATCGTAATTATTGAGCGCTTACTGTGTGCAGAGCACTGTACTAAGTGCTCGGGAAGTATAAGTTGGCAACATATAGAGATGGTCCCTACCCAACAGTGGGCTCACAGTCTAGAAGGGGGAGACAGAGAACAAAACAAAACATATTAACAAAATAAAATAAATAGAATAAATATGTACAAATAAAATAAATGAATAGAGTAATAAATCTGTACAAACATATATACAGGTGCTGTGGGGAGGGGAAGGAGGGAGGGCGGGGGAATGGCGGGGAGAAGAAGGAGGGGGCTCAGTCTGGGAAGGCCTCCTGGAGGAGGTGAGCTCTCAGTAGGGCCTTGAAGGGAGGAAGAGGATGTGCAGAGGAAGGGCATTCCAGGCCAGGGGGATGACGTGGGCTGAGGGTTGATGGCGGGACAGGCGAGAATGAGGCCCGGTGAGGAGATTAGCGGCAGAGGAGTGGAGGGTGTGGGCTGGGCTGGAGAAGGAGAGAAGGGAGGTGAGGTAGGAGGGGGCGAGGTGATGGACAGCCTTGAAGCCGAGGGTGAGGAGTTTTTGCCTGATCAATCAATCAATCAATCAATCAATCAATCATATTTACTGAGCGCTTACTTTGTGCAGAGCACTGTACTAAGCGCTTGGGAAGTACAAGTTGGCAACATATAGAGACAGTCCCTACCCAACAGTGGGCTCACAGTCTAAAAGGGGGAGACAGAGAACAAAACCAAACATACTAACAAAATAAAATAAATAGAATAGATATGTACAAGTAAAATAAATAAATAGAGGCCTGATGCCATCTGAATAAATTTAAGGCCGGTTAAGCCTGCACTTCCCGCCTTAAACGAAACGCACACTTACCTCAGATCATGGAGCTCTGAGCCAGAGCCGGTTATCAGTAAAAACTCCCCTGGGGACTTCTGACAGACAGTGAGCTCAGCGTACACTCGGCCTCTGGGTGTTAACATGTGACTTATGTTTGTAAAGCCAACCTAGGAGAAGAAAATCATTTCACACAGATGCATGTTCTGTTGCCTAGAGCCTAAAGTCTCTTAAACATTTTCGTGATTCGGAGGCCTCAGGAGAAGGAGATAGAGAAATCTCTAGAGTGTTTCAAAATTAGGGAAAGATTGGAGAGACTCGAAGACTCGAAGAAGAGGCCTGCTGGGGGGGAACGGCCACCCAAAGACATGCTCAGAGTGGAAGGGAAGATCTGGGGGTCTCAGCGGGGCTGGGGAGAGGCTCCCAGTCAAACACTGCTGCTCTTCCCACATAATAATAATAATAATATTTAATAATGAGGGTATTTGTTAAGTGCTTACTATGTGCGAAGCACTGATCTAAGTGCGAGGGTTGGCGGGAATATAACGTGATCAGGTTGTCCCACGTGGGGCTCATAGTCTTAATCCCCATTTTACAGACGAGGGAACTGAGGCACAGAGGAGTGAAGTGTCTTGCCCAAAGTCACACAGCTGACGAGTGGTGGCCTTTCTTCAGCACTGCTGAGGAGGAGCAAAACTGAACTTGGTTTATTCATTTCACCAGTCTAGGTTTTGGTGGAGGGGTAAAAGAGCAGGGAAATTCATTCATTCATCCATTCAGTAGTATTTATTGAGCACTTACTGTGCGCAAAGCACTGTACTAAGTGCTTGGGAGAGTACAATACCACAATAAACAGATACATTCCCTGTGCACGACGAGCTCACATGGCAAATGCCAGGCCTCTTGAGGGACAAGAGAAGCAAACGGTTTGGAGAATCATACTTGAATGATTACCAGGAGGCTGGATGTGCAAATAAGGCAGTGTTGATCAAAGGCATTTTTTAACTCAGTTTCCTGTTGTACTTCCTTTCCCCCCGAATCGAATGATGCTTTCTTTCTAATTTTTCATTTGATTATTGAACTTTATGTTGGCTAAGAAGACATGGGGAAGCAGCCTAACCACACGAAAAGATCATAATCCTGGGAATCCGGGGACTTGAATTCTAGTCCCAACTCTGCCACTAGCTTCAATCAATTTAGTCATATTTATGGAGCGCTTACTATGTGCTAAGTGCTTGGGAAAGTATGATATAACAGAGTTGTGAAGACACGTTCCCTGTCCACAAGGAGTTTAAAGTCTACAGGGAGAGACAGACATAAAAATAAATTATGGATATGTAATATTCTTTCATTCATTCATTCATTCACTCGTATTTATTTAGCGCTTACTGTTTGCAGAGCTGTATATTAAGCCCTTGGAAGAGCACAACATAACAATAAACAGACACATTCCCTGCCCACAACAAGCTTGCAGTCTAAGGTCAGTCAATGGTATTTACTGAGCGCTTACTGTGTGCAGGGCACTGTACTAAGTTCTTGGGAGAGTACAACATATAACAACATAACAGACACATTCCCTGCCTACAGCAAGCTTACAGTCTAGAGGGGAGACAGACACTGATATAAATATATAAACATAAGGGCTATGGAGCAGAGGGTGAGATGAATGCTCTGCACACAGTAAGTGCTCAATAAATATGACCGAATGAATGAATAAGTATACAAATCCAAGAGCAAGGATGATGCAGAAGGAGTCGGAGAAATGAGGGCTTAGTCGGGAAGGCCTCTTGGAGGAGATGTGATTTTAATAAGGCTTTGAAGGTGGGGAGAGTGATGCTCTGTTGAATATGTAGTGTCATTCAATCGGATTTATTAAGCGCTTACTGTGTGCAGAACACTGTACTAAACACTTGGGAAAGTACAATACAGCAATAAAGAGTGACAGAGTGATGCTCTGTTGAATATGTAGTGCCATTCAGTCGTATTTATTAAGCGCTTACTGTGTGCACAGCACTGTACTAAACACTTGGGAAAGTACAATACAGCAGTAAAGAGTGACAGAGTGATGCTCTGTTGAATGTGTACTGTCATTCAATCGTATTTATTAAGCTCTTACTGTTTGCAGAGCACTGTACTAAACACTTGGGAAAGTACAATACAGCAGTAAAGAGTGACAGAGTGATGCTCTGTTGAATGTGTAGTGTCATTCAATCGTATTTATTAAGCGCTTACTGTTTGCAGAGCACTGTACTAAACACTTGGGAAAATACAATACAGCAATAAACAGTGACAATCCCTGCCCATAATGACCTCACAGTCTGGGGGCGGGGAGACAGACATCAATAGAAATAAGCAGACATCAATACAAATAAATACAATTACAGCTATACACCAGTTCGTTCATTCATTCAGTCATATTTATTAAGCGCTTACTGTATGCAGAGCACTGTACTAAGCGCTGACAAGCTTAGCTGACAAGCTTAGCTGACAAGCGCTTACAAGCTTAGCTGACAAGCTTAGCTGACAAGCGCTCAGTACAGTGCTCTGCACATAGTAAGCGCTCAATAAATACGATTGATTGACAGTCCCTGCCCAGATGTACTCTATTCTCCTTTCCAGCTCTTTTCAGCCCTCGCCTGGCCTGGCCTCCAATTTCTGACCCATCCCCAGGATCCCTGGGCTTGAGGTGAACACGCAACATTTAGCAATGCCGTATTTACCTTGGGGATGACATTTGCAAAAAGGCGATCCAACAGTTTCATCGACTCTTTGCCTTGGACGTTAAACTTGCCGAAAGGTGAGAGGTCAATTAGCCCGACTTTTTGCATAACCTGTTTATACTCGGAGCCCACAGGTTCAAACCAGTTGGTGCGTCGAAAACTTGGCCTGTAATGCAACGGTGGATGTTTTAAAAGAATGAGCACCTCCTTTCTGATCCTGAATAAGATACTCTCTGGGTCTGCGAAGTCCTGTTCGATCCAGGAAATGTGCCTGGAGAGTCTGCTTGGCCAACAATTGTATGGGATGGACTCCACTCTAATTTCATTCATTCATCTGCTAGCCTTCCTTATGTGGAAAGAGGTGACTAATCAGCGTGGCTCAGTGGAAAGAGCCCGAGTTTTGTAATCAGAGTTCATGGGTTCAAATCCCGGCTTCGCCAATTGTCAGCTGTGTAACTGTGGGCAAGTCACTTGACTTCTCTGGGCCTCAGTTAACTCATCAAATGGGGATTAATGGTAGTGGCATTTATTAAGCGCTTACTATGTGCAAAGCACTGTTCTAAGCGCTGGGGAGGTTACAAGGCAATCAGGCTGTCCCACAGGGGGCTCACAGTCTTCATCCCCATTTTACAGATGAGGGAACTGAGGCACAGAGAAGTGAAGTGACTTGCCCAAAGTCACACAGCTGACAAGTGGCAGAGCCAGGATTTGAACCCACAACCTCTGACTCCGAAGCCTGTGTTCTTTCCACTGAGCCACGCTGCTTCTCTAAGACTGTGAGCCCCCCGTGGGACAACTGGATCACCTTGTAACCTCCCCAGCGCTTAGAACAGTGCTTTGCACATAGTAAGCGCTTAATAAATTCCATCATTATTATTAATCAAACTGGAAAATAAGACGTACAATGGTGTTTTGTCTTTTGTGTAAAATGGCATCTTGGCTGCAATAAGTTAAAGGCTTCTACCCTGCCTAAGGCAAATGAAAGATTACCGAATTAATCAGAGAATTATGGTGTTAGACTGACAATCTACAAAATTTATAACAAAGTGTTGATGATTTACCTCCACTTCCCCTAGGGCTGATAAACCGACTCTAGAGTAGGAGTTAAACATCAGTTAGTTTGTTACAATAAACTGGGTTCCAATGCGGACTCTGCCGCTTGTCTGTTGCCCTCTACACAAAGGAAGCAGTGTGGCCTAGTGATTAAAGTATGCACTTTGGAGTCAGAGGACCTGGATTCTAATCCAGCATCTGCCATTTGTCTGCTGTGTGACCCTGGGCAAGCCACTTCACTTCTCTGTGCCTCTATTCCCTCATCTGTAAAATGGAGATTAAACCTGTGATCCCCCCGTGGGACGTGTGTTCAACTTGATGATCTTGTATCTATCCCAGCCTTGAATACAGAAAGTGCTTAACAAATACCATTTTAAAAAAAAAAAGTATCCTGCCTGCATGTCTGTGCCATCACTGCAAGCCCGGTGTGGGCAGGGATTATCTCTCTTTATTGCTGAATTGTACTTTCCAAGCGCTTGGTACAGTAAGCGCTCAATAAATACGACTGAATGAATGAATGAATCACTGCAGAACTAAAGACTGAATATTTGCCTATTTGGTATTTTTCAGACGCCATACGTCTTAAAGAGCAGAATCATTTTAACTGAAAGCATAATAGCATTTGCAGGGTTTTAGAAGAAAGCAAAGGATCGATTGAGAGGCCTGCTCCAGCTAAATAGAAAGCATCAATAACCTCCCTCATCCCTGATTGATTCTGGGCTTCCAGACAACATGCCAAGTCAGGGTTTCCCTTTACTTGTATCCGGCCTCGTGTCCGGGTTGGTAAAACCAATGAGGTTGCTCCCATCCAGCATGGAAACCCATTGAACACTTAGACTTGAGAACATCGTAAATCCCGCTGACTCTCTCAGTAGGTCTCCCAGCAAATCTTTCTTCTTTAGGGTAGCCAACTAGAAAGGGGAAAATATAGAAATGCAGAAATCGAGCAAAAACTCTGCCGTCATACATGCTAATGTGAAATAAATAGAGGATTCAGAACATCTATTTGTTGTTCATGCTCTGTTTACATTAGATGAACAAAGTTGAAATCCATTCTTCTAGCTAGCTGGGTTAAGGAAAAAAAAGAAAAGCAATAGGCCGGGAGTCAGGAGATCTGAGTCCTCGATCTAGGACTTGCCGTGTGACCTTGGGTGAGCCACCTACGCTCTCTCGGCCTTAGTTTCTTCATCTGAAAAATGGGGACAATAAAGCCTACCTCTTCCTTCTTCCCAGAGATTTTGTGTGGATAAAATGAGATAGTTGACGTGAACACGCTTTGGAATAATGAGCACTATCAGCATAAATATACAGTATTATCATGATTTTTGTTTTAGAATTTCATGCATTTCTACCACAAATGCTCACTAGATATTTCATACATGCTATACATTCATTTAATGCTCTCCACTTTAGTCAGGCTAGGCTTCCTATCAAGCTAAGTATGAAATTTTAAATCGTCTGATATGGAGGCGGTTTCAAACATTATTTTGCAAACAAGAATACATCTCCAGGAGCATTTTACCGATGTTGTTGAATCCATAAGACTCCCTGGCTTTAACTTCTGTGTACTGTGGGGTGGTCCATTTCCCGTACCGGTTGGGATCCAATTCTATCAGGTCAAAAGGAGGTTCCCCATCAAGGATCCAGTCGCTGAGGTACTTTCCGACACCTCCAGCATGGATGATGCCATAGCTGAAAAGCACAGAATCCGAGGCTGAGCTTTGGAAATACACTTGGTTTTGCCATGATGGGCTTTTTGACTCTTCGTTGAGAAGCAGCGTGGCCCAGTGGATAGACCCCGGGCCTGGAAGACAGAATGTCCTGGGTTCTAATCCCGGCTTCACCACTTGTCTGCTATGTGACCTTGGGCAAGTCACTACACTTCACTGGGTCTCAGTTACCTCTGTAAAATGGGACAGGGACTGTGTCCAACTTGATTTGCTTGTATCCACCCCAGAGTTCAGTACAGCAACTGGCACATTGTAAGCACTTAACAGATACCATCATCATCTTCATTTGGGCTAAAATGCTGTTGGGGAACTAAGGACTGCCCTTTTTACAGTGCGGGCCTTTCTAGAGACAGTCGGGAGACACAGACTGCATGTGCCTTCCAGCTAGCTCCAGTCTCCAGGATTCAAGCACAAGGTTTTCATCACAAGGAAAGGGTGGAGGATTTGGAGCAATGAAGAAGGAGGAGGAGGAGATGGATGAGAAAGAGGAGGTGGGAAAGTTAGAGGAGGAAGGGGAGGGATGAAGGAGGAGGTGGGAAAGTTAGAGGAGGAAGGGGAGGGATGAAGGAGGAGGAAATAGAGGAGACGGAGGAGGAGATGGAGGAGGAAGAGGAGGTGGGAAAGTTAGAGGAGAAGGGGAGGGATGAAAGAGGAGGAAATAGAGGAGATGGAGGAGGAGGTAGAGGAGGAGAGAAAAGAGGAGGATATAATAATAATAATAATAATAATAATGGCATTTGTTAAGCGCTTACTAAGTGCAAAGCACTGTTCTAAGAGCTGGGGAGCATAGAAGGTGATCAGGTTGTCCCACGTGGGGCTCACAGTCTTAATCCCCATTTTACAGAAGAGGTAATTGAGGCCCAGGGAAGTTAAATGACTTGCCCAAAGTCACACAGCTGACAAGTGGCCGAGCCGGGATTTGAACTCATGACCTCTGACTCCCAGGTCCGTGTTCTTTCCCTTGAGCCACGCTGCTTCTCAGGAAGAGAATGAAGAGAAGTAAAAAAAACTTAATAATAATAATAGCAATAGTATTTGTTAAGCAGCGTGGCTTAGTGGAAAGAGCCCGGGCTTGGGAGTCAGAGGACGTGGGTTCTAATTCCAGCTCTGCCACTTGTCAGCTGGGTGATTTTGGGTAAATGACTTAACTTCTCTGTGCCTCAGTTACCGCATCTGTAAAATGGGGATGAAGACTGTGAGCCCCACGTGGGACAACCCGATAACCCTGTATCTATCCCAGCACATAGAACATTGCTTGGCATATAGTAAGCGCTTAACAAATACCATCATTATTATAAAGCGCTTACTATGTGCCAGGCACTGTACTAAGCACTGGGATGGGTACAAGGAAACTTAGTGGGCACAGTCCCTGTCCTGTGTGGGGCTCACAGTCTCAATCCCCATTTTACAGATGAGGTAACTTGGGCACAGAGAAGCGAAGTGACGTGCCTAAGGTCACAGAGCAGACAAGTGGCAGAGTCAGGATTAGAACCCATGACTTTCTGACTCCTAGGCTCGTGCTAATGCAGATGGGAGAGGGAGTCGGGGAAAGAGGGTTTAATCGAGGAAGGCCTCTTGGAGGAGATTTGACCTTAATAAGGCATTGAGGGTGGCGAGAGTGGTAGTCTACAGTGTATATGGGGCGGGGGTGGAGGGAGGGGGGTTCCAGGCCAGAGGGAGAACACGGGCTAATCCATCAATCGTATTTATTGAGCGCTTACTATGTGCAGAGCACTGTACTAAGCGCTTGGGAAGTGCTGAAATAGATGAGGTCAAGGCACAGTGAGCAAGCTGGCACTAGAGCCTGGAAAATGTTAATCGATCAATGCCATTTATTGAGTGCTTACTTGTGTGAAGCACTACTCTGAGAACTTGGGAGAATCAATCAATCAATCAATCGTATTTATTGAGCGCTTACTGTGTGCAGAGCACTGTACTAAGTGCTTGGGAAGTACAAGTTGGCAACATATAGAGACAGTCCCTACCCAACAGTGGGCTCACAGTCTAAAAGGGGGAGACAGAGAACAAAACCAAACATACAAACAAAATAAAATAGATATGTACAGGTAAAATAAATAAATAAATAGAGTAATAAGTACGTACAAACATATATACATATATACTGGCGCTGTGGGGAAGGGAAGGAGGTAAGATGGGGGGGATGGAGAGGGGGACGAGGGGGAGAGGAAGGAAGGGGCTCAGTGTGGGAAGGCCTCCTGGAGGAGGTGAGCTCTCAGTAGGGCCTTGAAGGGAGGAAGAGAGCTAGCTTGGCGGATGGGCCGAGGGAGGCCATTCCAGGCCCGGGGGAGGACGTGGGCCGAGGGTCGATGGCGGGACAGGCGAGAACGAGGTACGGTGAGGATACAATACACTACAGTGGATAGGCGCAATCCCTATCCACAGAGAGCTTAGAGACTACTGGAAGTTTTACCAAAATTACTAACATTACTAAATTCGACCGAGATACTCACCCAAAACCGATAGCCACCCAGTAATTTCTGACTCCCTGATGGGGTCCTACCATCGGAAGAATGTCTGGAGAATAGGTGATAGGACCAGAAACGATATTGATGATGTCTGCCTTTTTCAGGACTGGCACCATCTCCATGGCCGCTTCAACGTGTTCCATGATTCTGTCCAAATCAGACTCGAAAAGTTCCTTTCCAAAACCTGGAAAGCATTTGATTGTTATGTGATCATGTTGATATATACAATATAATAATGATGGCATTTATTAAGAGCTTACTATGTGCAAAGCCCTGCTCTAAGAACTGGGGAGGTTACAAGGTGATCAGGTTGTTCCACGGGGACAACAGTCTTCATCCCCATTTTACAGATGAGGTCACTGAGGCGCAGAGAAGTGAAGTGACTTGCCCAAAGTCACATAGCTGACAATTGGCGGAGCCTGGATTTGAACCCATGACCTCTGACTCCGAATCCCGTGCTCTTTCCACTGAGCCACGCTGCTTCTCTAATACAAGGTGATCAGGTTGTCCCACGTGGGGCTCACAATCTTAATCCCCATTTTACAGATGAGGTAACTGAGGCCCAGAGAAGTGAAGTGACTTGCCCAAAGTCACACAGCTGACAATTGGCGGAGCCTGGATTTGAACCCATGACCTCTGACTCCGAATCCCGTGCTCTTTCCACTGAGCCACGCTGCTTCTCTAATACAAGGTGATCAGGTTGTCCCACGTGGGGCTCACAATCTTAATCCCCATTTTACAGATGAGATCACTGAGGCACAGAGAAGTGAAGTGACTTGCCCAAAGTCACACAGCTGACAATTGGCGGAGCCTGGATTTGAACCCATGACCTCTGATTCCAAAGCCCGTGCTCTTTCCACTGAGCCACGCTGCTTCCCTAATACAAGGTGATCAGGTTGTCCCATGTGGGGCTCACAATCTTAATCCCCATTTTACAGATGAGGTCACTGAGGCCCAGAGAAGTGAAGTGACTTGCCCAAAGTCACACAGCTGACAATTGGCGGAGCCGGGATTTGAAGCCATGACCTCTGATTCCAAAGCCCGGGCTCTTTCCACGGAGCCATAGTACAGCTCCTAGCCATAGTATAGATCTCTGACTCATCTCTCTCGTTAGAACCACATAATCAATCTGTCAACAATCCTTTCGGTTCAACCTTCACAATATTGCTAAAATCCACCATTTCCTCTCCATTCAAACTGCTGCCAAATTAATCCAAGCATTTATCCTATCCCACTTGACTCCTGCTTCTGCCTCCTTGCTGACCTCCCTGCCTCCCGTCTTTCCCCACATCAGTCCATACTTCACTCTGCTGCCCAGATCATTTTTAGACATAAACATTCAGTCTATATTTCCCCACTCCTCAAGAACCTCCAGTGGTTGTCCATCCACCTCTGCATCAAACAGAAGCTCCTTACCATAGGCCTAAATCACTCAATCACCTTACCCACTACTACCTTACCTCCTGATTTCTTACTACAACCACACATTTGGTTCCTGTAATGCCAACATACTTACTGTACCTCAATCTCGTCTATCTCACTGTTGACATTTTGCCCACGTTCTTCCTCTAGCCCGAAATGCCCTCTCTCTGTCATCCGACAGATGATAAGTCTCCCCGTCTTCAGAACGTAATGGAAGGCACATCTCCTCCAGGGAGTCTTCCCTGCCTAAGCCTTCATATTGTCTCCTCCCACTCCCTCTGCATCACCTTTGCATTTGGAGTCGCATCCTTCATTATCCCCTCCCATAGCCCTGCAGCACTTACGGACGTATTTGTAATTTATTTATTTCTATTAATAATAATAATAATGATGACATTTATTGAGCGCTTACTATGTGCAAAGTACTGTTCTAAGCGCTGGGAAGGTTACAAGGTGATCAGGTTGTCCCACGGGGGCTCACAGTCTTACTCTCCATTTTACAGATGAGGGAATTGAGGCACAGAGAAGTTAAGTGACTTGCCCAAAGTCACACAGCTGCCAATTGGTGGAGCCGGGATTTGAACCCAGGGCCTCTGACTCCAAAGCTCGGGCTCTTTCCACTGAGCCACGCTGCTTCTAATAATGTCTGTATCCCCCTCTAGACTGTAAGCTCACTGCAGGTAGGGAACGTGTCTACCAATTCTGTTATGTTGTACTTTCCCAAGCACTAATTACAGTGATCTGCATCCAGGAAATGCTCAATAAACACAATTGACTGACTGATTGAAAAGGTCTGGGGACAGATTGAACGTGTGATATATATATTCCTAAATTAAGCAGAGACAGTTTCGGCATAAAAACGTTCTTAAAATGAAAAGTTTGTCATGGTCCTGGCTCAGGTTGAAAGCATTACAATGGGGTACAGTAAAATCTGTGTAGGAGGCCTACCCTGTATAAAGTCACCTACTAAAAGACCGTTTTTATGAATTTTCTAAAACTCATTTTCCCCTGACAAACAATATGCTAATAAATATCAGCATGAGAACATGATTTCTTTTTTTCAGAAAAAGCAAACTTTCCAAATGTTCTATAAAACCAGAGAATCAGGCCTTTCTTTCAAAAATGTCTGCAGAACTTTACCCCAAGGCATGTAGGTGCAGCTTCATTCCAACCTTAATGAAATAACCATTCCTTACTATCCTATATATAGCCCCTCAGGGATGTATTAAGCACGCAATCAATCAATGGTATTTATTGAGCATTTACTGGGTGTAGAGCTCTGTACTAGGCACTTGGGAAAGTACAAAAGAATTGGTAAATATGCGTGTATAAATATATGCACATATATATCAACCTTGCCAGGAAATAATTAGTCTAAACCTAATAGAAACGATAGGCTCTGAAAGAAATACTTTTAATGGAAACGGAAGTTGTCTCCCACAGTTGATAACTTTTGAAACCGATGTTTCTGGTATCGGATATTGTGTTGCAATGGGTAGGAAATTATGCAGGCTGGTAAAATATTTTGCAGGTCATGAGATCTTTTTACCTACCAGGTGGATTACTAGCAGAAAATAAGTTTAAGAACTAAGCAAAGGAAGGCCCTTTAGCCAATCAAGTACTGATTCCTTAGTGAGCACAGCAGAATATTTCACAAATTCACCGTCCATTATCATCAATCGTATTAAATGCCTGATAAGTATTAAGCACTGTAATAAGGACTTGGGAGAATACAACAGTAACAAGACCTGTTGTAGTAACAGGGAGGTACTGTTTGGAGGTGGGAGGGTGGGTATGGTGGGCTCTCAGTACACTCCATTACCTCTCCTCCAAAAGGCCTTCCCCAATTCCCTGACCCCAAGGAGTTTACAATCTAATATCCTAGCGAGAACCTGGTATTTTCTCGTTTTAACTCCAACCATCCCCGGCTGTTTTAAAGGCAATTTTCATTTATCTAAAGAAGAAATCTTCCTTTCCCACAGCAGAAACTTTTGAAGCTGTGTTTTCCCGTCCTTACCGCACAAGGGAGAGGGAGTGGAAATTCAGGGATTCGTATTTCTCCTTCAAATGGAGGAAAGGAAAGAAACCCACTTGCCCCCTCAGAACTCTCCCTGAGCCCAAGGAAAAGGATAGGGCTGTCCCAGAATGATAATAATGATGGCATTTGTTAAGCGCTTACTATGCGCAAAGCACTGTTCTAAGGGCTGGAGGGGGATACAAGGTGATCAGGTTGTCCCACGTGGGGCTCACGGTCTTAATCCTCATTTTACAGATGAGGGCACTGAGGCACAGAGAAGTGAACTGACTTGTCCAAGGTCACACAGCTGACAAATTGTGGAGGCTGGATTTGAACCCATGACCTCTGACTCCCAAACCCGGGCTCTTTCCATTGAGCCACGGGGCTTTGAATGGCCTGAGGCAGGCTCCACCTTTTGCCTGAAATCTCTCAACAAGGAGGGCAGGAAATTCTCCTCAGTTCTCCTGAGGTTCAGATGGGACAGATTCGGAATTTTTCAGCTCCGGAGGAGCTTGGATTGAGGAGGACCGGACCTGAGTGAGGCCCTGAGCCCGGACGAGCTCTCTGGTACATCCCCAAGTGCACACTTTATGCCACCCAGGGGGTACTTGTGCAGTCTTGGCTACTGCTGAACCCCCAGAGAGGGCCAGTCCCAAATTCTAGACTGTGAGCCCGTTGTTGGGTAGGGACCGTCTCTATATGCTGCCAACTGGTACTTCCCAAGCGCTTAGTACAGTGCTCTGCACACAGTAAGCGCTCAATAAATACGATTGAATGAATGAATAAGAGCAGAGGAGGGCTGAGGAACACACACAAGAGTGGTGAAAACCTACCAGGTGGGACTCCATCAGTTACCCAGGAGCTCTGGAGTTTCATCTTCTCCTGACTTTCATACGGACCGAAGAGAAGCCCGTCTCTTTCCTGGCGGAGGTAGTAGGACCCTTCGAGGTCCCTCAAAACGGGGAGTTCTCTTTTCAAAGCTTTCACTTCAGGTACGGTGGACGTGACGACGTACTGGTGGTGGACCGGAATGAGAGGATGCTGCAGCCCAATCATTTGGCCAACTTCTCTAGCCCAGAATCCTAAAATAAATAAACAGATGTTGAAATGCCAAGCCATGAGCTTTAGTTTTAACGTTTCCCTTCAGTAATTTAATTACAGCAAAAAATTTCTGCCCACCACCACCTGGACCATTCCAACCTGCATCTCAGACTCTCGCCAAGCAGCTGGAGTGATCAAGCGTTCCCTTACTCCATCACCCACTGTCTGGCAAGTGAAATAAGAGACCCTCTAGACTGTAAGCTCACTGTGGGCAGGGGAATGGCACTGCTTATTGCTGTATGGTACTTTGCCAAGCCCTTGGTATAGCGTTCGACACCCAGTAAGCACTCAATAAATATGACAGAATGAATTAATGAATCAATCAATCGCATTTATTGAGTGCTTACTGTGGGCAGAGCACTGTACTAAGCGCTTGGGAAGGATAAGTTGGATGGTCCTCTTGACCTCTAAAGATGCAGAAAGCAGGTCAACACTTCAACCACCTCTGTTCACTTTTGTGAACCCTTGTGAATCCTAATGTCCCATCCTCATTAACCTCATTAGTCAACTCCAGTGGAGGAGTATGGGCCCTGGTTTTCTGGCAAAAGTGTGGACAATCGCTTAAACAGTAGCTCCTCCACACTATGTTCCTGAACTCAGTCAAAGGCGATTGACTTAAATCACTAACTGAGGCTGGGCTGAACATTTTGGTTGTACAGTACACCCCGTTCTCCTAGAACCTGGGGACTAGGTTCTTGCAAAACTCCACGTGAAGGAAAATTTGTGTTCTAATATTTACCGTGTCCGAAGTTGTGCGTATGTGTGCACACAAGTGCTTTGCACATAATGATAATAATAATAATAATAATAATAATAATAATGACATTTATTAAGCGCTTACTATGTGCATAGCACTGTTCTAAGCGCTGGGGAGGTTACAAGGTGATCAGGTTGTCCCACGGGGGGCTCACAATCCCCATTTTACAGATGAGGTAACTGAGGCACAGAGAAGTGAAGTGACTTGCCCAAAGTCACAGAGCTGACAATTGGCGGAGCCGGGATTTGAACCCCTGACCTCTGACTCCAAAGCCCGGGCTCTTTCCACTGAGCCACGCTGCTTCTCAGAGTAGAGGCAAAGGCAGTTTCTCTTTCTGTTTTCCTCATTCATTATGTAAAAATCTGCAACCTCCTGAGGTATTGGAAAACAGAAATTGTTGCTGATCTAGAGAAATTACAAAAAGGCTGCAGAGAGCTTATATAGATGCTAATGAGGGCCACTCGCTGTGGCAAGTTAATGAAAGAAAGCCAAAACAAAACATATTAACAAAATAAAATGAATAGAATAGTAAATATGTACAAGTAAAATAAATAGAGTAATAAATCTGTACAAACATATATACAGGTGCTGTGGGGAGGGGAAGGAGGTAGGGCGGGGGGATGGGGAAGGGGAGAGGATGGAGGGGGCTTTTTGCAATGCAATCCCAGCAAAGAGCTTGCAATCTAATGGGGAAACAGCTGACAAGACAGCCACAAATTGCTATGGTTGCTAAAAGCAAAAGTTAGAGACAGAAATAGATTAAATAGGTGTAAGTTAACGTTAATTTAGAATCTGCTCAAGTGTTAAGGAGGGATGAATAAACTTCAGGGCTAAGGACAGCTTTTAGATGCCTATGGTCTGGGAAGGTGGAATTTAGTCAGGGAATGCCTCCTGGAAGGGTGGGATTTCAGAAGAACTTTGAAAATGGGGAGGACTGTGGTCTGAGAGACTGGAAGTGAGCGGCAGCTCCGTGCAGAAAGAAGGGTAAGAGCCAAGGGAAAGTTGAGAACGAGGAAAAGTGAGAAGCAGCATGGCCCAGTGGAAAGATCACATGCTTGGGAGTCGGAGGACCTGGGTTCTAAACCCGGCTCCGCCAATTTCTGCCAAGTGTTTGCCATGTGACCTTGGGCGAGTCACTTTCAATTCTCTGTGCCTCGGTTTCCTCAAATGTAAAATGGGGATTAAATACGTATTCTCCCTCCTACTTAGACTGTGGGCCCCATGTGGGACGGGGACACAGTCCAACCTAATTAGCTCGCCTATCCCAGAGCTTAGAACAGTGTTTGACACATAGTATGTACTCGACGAATACCATAGAAACAGGTGAGCTTAAGAGGAATGAAAAGTGAGAGCTGGAGTATAGTAGGAAAAGGGAGCTGGTAAGTAAGAGTGAGCCCACTGTTGGGTAGGGACTGTCTCTATATGTTGCCAACTTGTACTTCCCAAGCGCTTAGTACAGTGCTCTGCACACAGTAAGCACTCAATAAATATGATTGATTGATTGATTGATTAAGAGGGAGAATGTTGGAGTGCCTTAAAGCTAATGATCAGGAATTTCTGCTTGACGCGGAGAGGAATGGGTAATCGTTCGTAGATTCTGAGAAGTAGAGAAATGCATTCAGGATGTTTTATAAAAATGATGTGCGCAGCATAGAAAAGTATGTACCAGAGAGTTATTTATAAGCATTATGCAGTACATCCTCGAGGAAGAAAGCGATAGGTCAATTTTACAGACTAAAACCAGCATCTCCTTAACAGTCAGGATGAGCTGAGTTTTCCTGGTTATACTATAACTTGAGCCTTAATTGGTGACCAGATAAATAACCAGAAGGCAATGAACTGAAACGTTATTCTGGTTCTAGAAGGGCAGTCTTTGAATGAACTGCTGCCCTAGACAATCCACAATAATGCCCAGCTAAGTGGGGGCATGGTCATGTGGTGGGAGAGAAATGTTGCTTAGTACAGTGCTCTGCACACAGTAAGTGCTCAATAAATATTATTGATTGATTGAATGTACAGAAAGCTGGGTGTCCTGGTGGTTATTTTTCCAGTCAGGGGCCATCAGAGTGCTCCTTCTCCTCGCAACAGAAAGAACTGATCAGAAGGTCCTGGTAAGAGGGTGGAGGATTTACAGTTGAGTTACATCAACCTTTGCACTTATTTATTCATTCTTTCAATCGCATTTATTGGGGGCTTACTGTGTGCAGAGCACTCTACTCAGTGTGGGGGAGAATCCCCTCCCCACAGCACCTGTATATATGTTTGTACGTATTTATTACTCTATTTATTTATTTTATTTGTACATCTTTATTCTATTTATTTTATTTTGTTAATATGTTTTGTTTGGTTCTCTGTCTCCTCCTTCTAGACTGTGAGCCCGCTGCTGGGTAGGGACCGTCTCTATATGTTGCCAACTTGTACTTCCCAAGCGCTTAGCACAGTGCTCTGCACACAGTAAGCGCTCAATAAATACGATTGAATGAATGAATGAATGAACAATAAGCAGACAACACATTCCCTGTTCACAACGAGTAGGATCTCAGTGGGACCTGAGCGCTTTCGGAACCATTTCCGGTGGTTTGGGCCCATTGTAGGGAACCAGATGACTGGACCAAATCTACAAGTCACTTCTTCTGACTCAATTGCATAAGTGAACCAGACATATGGAAAAACAGCACGGCCTAATGAAAAGAGAACGGGCCTGAGAGTCAGAGGACCTGGGTTCTAATCCCGGTTCTGCCACTTGTCTACTGTCTGACCTTGGGCAAGTCACTTAACATCTTGTGCCTCAGTTACCTCATCTGGAAAATGGGGATTAAATCCTCCTCCTTCCAACTTAGACTTTGAACCCTATGTAGGACAGGGGATGTGTCCAACCTGATAAATTCGTATTTACCTCAGTGCTTAGAACAGTGCTTAACACATAGTAAGTGCTTATTCCGGTGACCTGACACCTGTTCACATGTTTTATTTTGTTGTCTGTCTCCCCCTTCCACACTGTGAGCCCGTTGTTGGGTAGGGACCATCTCTAGATGTTGCCGACTTGGACTTCCCAAGCGCTTAGTACGGTGCTCTGCACACAGTAAGCTCTCAATAAATACGATTGAAGGAATGAATGAATGAATAAATGAACAAATACCATTTTCTTTAAAAAAAAAAAAAGGGAGCCAGACTCCACTGAGTCTCTCAAAATGGGAGAAACTTGGGCTAGAAAAATGATCTTATCCTTTTTCGTTACCCAAACTCTGCCAGGGCCAACTTATTTGAACCCACACTCCTGGGGCTCAACTGGAAATGAACTGGCCTTCCAGAATTCATTCAATCATATTGCTTTCAATTGAATTGACTGAGCGCTCACTGTGCACAAAGCACAGAGTTGGAGAAGGAGGCCGAGTTTGCCGAGAAGAGATGTCCCTGTCTCATAATTTCTGGACCCATAACTTCTGGAATCTCAGACCTAGCCAGAAGGGCTACTCGGGGAGTGTTTAAACTGTTGCATTTCGGTGATAACCCAGAAATACTTAGATGCGTAGATGGGTATTATGAGATAAATGGTGCTAATAAATGCTTTTGAAAATGATTTTGCATTAGATTATTGATGGCTTGCGCTGCTGTATCCATAAAAGCCAAACCTCCCGGTGTTGCACTTATCACTTGAAAGATCCAAGTTCATATGGTTCGTCAAACTACTTCAGCGGAAAAGAAAACTCACGAGTTAGTGTGTTTTGCCTATTTCATTTGCATATTACACAAACAATTGAGATTTACTACACTGCACACAGTAGGATATTGTTCAGTGAGATTTATAAATCATACCAAGATATATAACTGAAACAGCAAAATACTATTAGAAAAACGTTATTCTGTAATGATGTTTTAATTATAAACATATGTCAAAACATTAGGACCCCGAGGAAGAATAAATATACTCTGGCTAAAGGACCATTTTACAGACTTATAATGTAGGAATTTAGAACATATAAAACAAGAATATTTAGCAGGAAGCCATTTTCACAGTCATTGTCAACACTATTACCTCCAGGGTTTTATTACTCTTAAATCTTTAAAACAAATATTTCCCCCCTCCACTCCCACCCACTGATTAGTTTACACTAGATGATTAAAGGCCAATTCTCTGCTAGTTTATTAATTTCATCAATAAACATTTACGTGGAATTTATCGATAGTGATATAGTCCAGGCATTTGTACTCACACACCTTTTTGCAAGTGCTAGTATAATTATTTTATCTCTGGAATTCTTCTTTAGGATATTTTAAGTATATTTCCTTTTGGTAACCGGAAAGATTCCCAGGGGTCTGGGCTGAGCAAACTGATTTAAACTAGAGCATTCTGGTTCCACGTCAGCTGTTAATGATGCTAGAAAAAACAAACAGCTGCCAATGAACTCTGCTAAATTCTGAATTAGCACTGTTAGCTCTACCAAGACTGACTGGGAACTTATCAGCAGAGACTTATAGAAATGGGGATGACAGGAAAGTCGAAAAAAAGATACCGTTCACGGCAAGTAATGCTTACAAACGGCTTTTGAGATTTGACAAAAAGACTTTGTAGGCGTTAAGTACCTGATTTGGGGTGAAAACCGAGCTGCACATTAGTGTAAACCAAATATTTTTGGTGTAATTAGATTATGAAAAGGCTTAAGAAAAGGAAGCAGTTTGCCCCCGGAATCCATAATCACCGCGTGGCTCAGTGGAAAGAGCCGGGGCTTGGGACTCAGAGGTCATGGGTTCAAGTCCCGGCTCTGCCAATTGTCAGCTGTGTGACTTTGGGCAAGTCACTTCACTTCTCTGGGCCTCAGTTACCTCATCTGTAAAATAGGGATTAAGACTGTGAGCCCCACCTGGGACAACCTGATCACCTTGTATCCTCCCCAGAGTTTAGAACAGTGCTTTGCATGTAGTAAGTGCTTAACAAATGCCATCATCATCATCGAATAGTGACAATGACTAAACTGGCTTTCCTGCAGAATCAGTCATTAGTCAGCCAATCACGGGAATTTACTGAACAGCTCCCACTCATGAATGCAGAACACTATACTACGTATCACAGTAGAAAGTTGTACATTACACAATGCCTATAAAATTTTCAAAATCTGCCAAAGGAAGGTAAGACTAAATGAACGTTGCTCCCGCCCACAAGGACCTCCCATTCTAATGGAGGAGAAAGTTGGAATGCTGAAATTTTCAAATGAAGATAGATAAAACACAAACGACTAAATCTTAGACACAGATGATAAATGAGAAGACAGAAGACAGAAATACATGATTGTGTATCATTCAAAGAGGTAAAAAAATGGCAAAGGACTTCTGGATTGATTAAAGGGACCGAAATCGAGCAGGGTTTAGGGGAGTGAACATGGCCTAGTGGAATAAGTCAGAAGATTCTGGTCCTAGTCCTCCTACTTACTGGTTGAAGTGATCTTGGACGAGTCACTTATCAGTTTCCTCACCTGTAAAATGGGGATTCAGTGCCTGTCCTCCTTCCTAAAGTGTGAGCCCCACGTGGGACAGGGACTGTGCCCAATCTGATTATCTGGCATCTCCCCTAGGGCTTAGCACAGAGTAAGATAATTATTACTGTTAATCTGGGATGGCTTCATGGAGGGGATGGGATTTTTAGTAATGTTTTGCAAGGGAGGGAGGGAAAGAGTGTTTAATGGCCCAGCGGACGGGGGACCGAGGATAGATGATGATGAAGTACATTAGTCTGGTTGGAGTAGAGAGCAAAAATTGGGGTAGAGCCAGAGAAGAGAGCAGTTAGTAAAGAGGAGTGAGCTAGGGGAGAGATTGTAGCTATTAAATGATTTATTAATTTGAGGCGATAATTAAACAGTCCGCGATGCTTACCGGAGGCGTTCACAACTCTTTTTGCTCGGATTGTTCCTTGGGGCGTTTCGACTTCCCAGGTGCCATCAGACCTGGGTTGGAGACCGGCCACAGGAGCAGGAAATTTTAATAAAGCACCGTATCTCCTCGCCCCAGCAGCCAGGGCCATCGTAAGAGAATAAGGGTCAATGTGGCCATCTCCTGGATTGTACAGTCCAGCAAGGACCTGAATGGATCACACAAAATGAATTAGTTTAGACGGAATTGGAGTTTCTTCCCTAAACATTTCTGCTATAAAAATACTGTCCTTTCAATGGTCAAAGGCCTCCTCTAGCATGGCGTTAGATGCATTTCCTAAAGGTTCTGTTTTCCACTCTCAAAATGCAGATGTGGACTGTGGAAAATTCAAATTCAGGATGGTGGGACAAGAAAACGTGTTTAATCAGTTCCCAATAAATGGGTCAGAGTTGGCATTAGGGTTCTCAGTTCGGGTCCCGTCAGCAGAAAGCTGTCTCTATGTCAGATCAGAACCCACGGCTTTAGGTTACAGTGCTCTACCCACAGGAAGCGCTCAATAAATACGATTGAATGAATGAATGAAGAAGGCCCTAGAGAAAGACCAGCAGAGGCGGGAGGTTTCACAGCATAATGTAAAACCTCCTGAATCAAGCAGAAATGCTCTTAATACAGCTTAACCAGCCACTTTAAATATTCTTGGAGAAGCATTCACATTTGGTTCGCTCAGGGGCCCAAATCCGTAAGTTTCCTGCTCGCTGAGAGCCTCCCTGTGGACTAGTATGGCCCCTAAGGTAGCCTGCCACATTATTTTTTTATAGTATTTGTTAAGCCCTTCCAATGTGCCGGGCACTGTGCTAAGCGCTGTGCAATGTCATGGATTGCAGAACTGGAGTCGGGGCTTCCAGAGAGAAAAACAGTCTCAATGTGCTGTTGGAGGTCAATATAACTCGAGAAGGAATCACAAAATAGAACATCTAAACCTGCTTCTGTTTTACTTTAAATGCTTTATGGATTCAAGCCCTCCAGATCCATACCCCATGTACAACCCAGGCTCCAGGGCCTTACTTCTGTGCTTCCCCAAATCAACCCTTTCCACCTTAAAGAGATCGTTTGGACTTAAAATTCATTCGATTGTATTTACTGAGCGCTTACTGTGCGTAAAGCTCTGTAGAAAATGAAAAGGATCTCAGATTTGAAATATTTCTGGAGGGATATGGATAAGAGGTGGGAGGTGACTTATTGGTTGTTTGGCATTAGAGGGAAATGATCCACTCAATTCACCATTAGTATTTCCTTGGTGCCAACTGTGTGCTGAGTACTGAGCCCTTGGAAGAGTGCAGTAGACATCGAAGAGACAATCCCTGCCTTTAGGGAGTTTACTCCTTAACAGGGGAGAGAGACCCAAAGTGATTTATAGATAGGAGGAAGACTCTAAGGAGGATCCAGGTTTTTCTTTATTACTGTTCGAGACCCGACAGTCTGTGCACAAAAGGGCCAAACTTCCACCACTCTTTCCCCCAATTTTTCCCTTCAGAATGAGTGAGCACTGCCCAGTGAGCAACCTGCTTTGCATCCATAGGCAAGAAGACTGGAATACCGTACCTTCTCCATATTCAATAAAGGAAACATCTCCTGCACTTTTTCCGGCTCAATAAGATACTGTTCGGTCGGGTGCCAGCGAGCACGAGTCATTTGGTATTTAAATTCATCCACTCGAGTAGGGGTAGTAGCAATTCTGATACTGCCCGGCTGATGGAATCCCACCACCTACAAAGGCACGCACAGCAGAAGTTTATGATCTCACTGGAGTTAACAACGGGAGCCTAGTTATCATGAGCGACGTGATGTAATGAAAAAATTCGAGCATGTGGGGAAAGATGTGTTATCAAATGGAGATAAAAGCCAACATGGATTCAGTAAACCTTCGAAAGAGGTTGCAGAATCTGAAATGTTCCCAAGGGCATCTCATATTTTTAGCTGAGTAACGTGTAATGTGCAAGTGAGGATTAAATCACATGGGAGGGAAAGGGACGTGGAGATTCTTGAGATCTTTGATCCTTGGAGGGCGTCGGAGTTGAGACCCTGCTCCTATCAAAAGTGATTTTTCAATATTTTCAGAAGCCATGTATTCATTCAATCATATTTATTGAGCACTTACTGTGTGCAGAGCACTGTACTAAGCGCTTGTACTTGCTTTGCAAAACCATACTCGTTATCTGGAACTATATTAGTATCTTTATTGTTGACATTTACTAAGTCCCTTCTGAGGTACAGGCTTCTTAGAACTAGCTCGACTGATCCGATCAGTAAATAAGTATACTACATGTTGCCAGTCATGTGCTGAGTATCTTTAAGTATAAGCTATACTTGGTTAAATTTAGAAGAAAATGTTTTAATGCTTTAATGTGTTTTTGGAATAATGGAGTTTTGGAAACTTGCTAGCCAAACTGAAATCCAAGTTTAATAAAACAATGGAGTTAAAATCCAAAATCCCTAGTCCAACTGTTGCTGTCATTCACTGTTTAAAGCAGTATCTCTGCTTAATTTTTCACAAGAAAAATGGGATTTTTAAAAGAATAGTTATAGAGAACATAATCCAAAATGTCAAGATATATTGATTTAAAGGAAACCCACAAGATCATTGCAGTAAAATTTAAGCATTTCTATAACAGAGTATCTATTTCATATGTAACTGAAGATGTTTGCCCACAAGCACTTTAATAATACTAATAATTACTGCTATCATTATCGTTATAATTAACTGAAGGCATTGCTTGGCCACAAAAAAAGCCTACGAAAAGAAATTTAATAAATGGTATTGATAAATGAAGAAGAGGAAAACAACGCTTTTCTTCTTTAGATTTTTCATAAAACTTGTTCTTCCAAGCCAATATTGCCACTGAATAAATCTTAACTGAAAGTCATTTACCTGCCCTGTTTCTTCTTCTAATTTTTCATACAGTTTAATGCTGTAGTAATGTATTTTCTTCAGATTGATTCCAGGATGAAAGTAAGTGGTTAAACCTGCCTTGAAAGAGGAAAAAAAAAAAGACATCCAATCAATCAATGGTATTTAGGGTATAATGGTATTTATTTGTATTTAATGGTATCAATCAGTGACCAAGCACTGTATTAAGCTCTTGGGAGAGTACAATAGTGTTGGGTGATAGTTACAATATAGTTGGGAGGGAGCCATGAACTAAATTACAGCAAGGGGAAGTGAGGAAGTATAAGGATCTGTACGTAAATGTGCTGAAGGTGGAGGTAGGGTGAGTGTCATAGTGCTTAGGGGTATGGACACAAGTGTAAAGGGGATATAGAAGGGAAGGACAATAAGGAAGGGACACGAGAGGAGAGTCAGGGAAGGCTTCCTGGAAGAGATATGATTTTGGTAGGGCTTTGAAGATGAGGAGGGTGGTGGTCTGTTGGGAGAGAGTTCCAGGCAGGCAAGAAGAGGGAAGGAGGGAGCGACTGATAGAGAGAGAGACGAAAGCATGGCACAAATAGGTTGGTGGTAGAGGAGCAAAGTCCGTGGGTGGTTTTTGGTGAGAAAAAAGCAAAGATAGGTGTGTGTGGGGGGGGGGAAGCGGATAGAGTGCCTGAAAGCCGACGGTCAGGAGTTTTTGCCTTCTAGACTGAGCCCACTGTTGGGTAGGGACCGTCTCTATATGTTGCCAACTTGTACTTCCCAAGTGCTTAGTACAGTGCTCTGCACACAGTAAGCGCTCAATAAATACAATTGATTGATTGATTGACGTGGAGATGGATGGGCAACCACTGGTGAGTTTTGGAAGAGTGGGGAGATGTGCACATCACACGTTTTGAGAAAAATAATCCAGGCAGTAGAGTGATGGTAGAGGGGTGAGGCTGGAAGCAGGGAGGTGAGAGAGGAGGCTAATGCAGTAGTCGAGGTGGGATACGACAAGTGCGAGAAGCTTATCACCACTATTCCTTTAGGATTCTGACAGCTTTCTTTGAAAGGTTTGTTCTAGAAACTACAAAGTCAGGTTCAAAAGGGCCAGTTGGTTTTCCTTGATTAAATACACACCCTTGGCACCTTCACCCTAACTCCAGGTGTGCTTTTACCCAGACGTTTTGTCAGAACACAGCAATCAATCAATGGTATTTATTGAGCACTTGCTATGTGCAGACCCTAATACTAATCACCTGGGAGAGTACTACCCATCTGTAAAATGGGGATTAAGACTGTGAGACAACCTGATCACCTTGTATCTACCCCAGCGCTTAGTACAGTGCTCTGCACACAGTAAGCGCTCAATAAATACGATTGAATGAATGAACAGTGCTTTGCACATAGTAAGCGCTTAACAAATACCATCATTATTATTATTACAACACAAGGGAATTAATGGACATGTTCCCTGCCCACAATTAGCTTGCCGTCTAGAGGGGAGACAGACATTAATATAATTTATGATATATAATTTAAAGATATGTACATAATATGTACATACGGCTGATAGACGGCGAGGGAGATGAGAGCAAGGCACAAGTAGGTTGGTGTTAGAGGAATGAAGTGCATATGCAAAGTGTAAAAATCTACAGATCTTATTGCACTGCCCTCCTATAGATATTTTCCTGTTCGATGAACGATTTTTTTTTTTACAAAATCTCAGGGAAGAAATATACCTCACCAGAGCTTCCCCAAAAGAAGCAGCATGGCTCAGTGGAAAGTGCCCAGGCTTTGGAGTCAGAGGTCATGGGTTCAAACCCCAACTCCGCCAACTGTCAGCTGTGTGACTTTGGGCAAGTCACTTCACTTCTCTGGGCCTCAGTTACCTCATCTGTGAAATGGGGATTAAGACTGTGAGCCCCCCGTGGGACAACCTGATCACCTTGTAACCTCCCCAGCGCTTAGAACAGTGCTTTGCACAGAGTAAACGCTTAATAAATGCCATCATTATTATTATTATTATTTGGAGTCAGAGGTCATGGGTTCAAATCCCAGCTCCGCCAACTGTCAGCTGTGTGACTTTGGGCAAGTCACTTCACTTCTCTGGGCCTCAGTTACCTCATCTGTAAAATGGGGATTAAGACTGTGAGCCCCCCGTGGGACAAACTGATCACCTTGTAACCTCCCCAGCGCTTAGACCAGTGCTTTGCACATAGTAAACGCTTAATAAATGCCATCATTATTATTATTCTCTGTACCTCAGTTACCTCATCTGTAAAATGGGGATTAAGACTGTGAGCCCCCCATGGGACAACCTGATCACCTTGTAACCGCCCCAGCGCTTAGAACAGTGCTTGGCACATAGTAAGCGCTTAATAAATGCCATCATTATTATTCTCTGTACCTCAGTTACCTCATCTGGAAAATGGGGATTAAAACTGTGAGCCTCCAGTGGGACAACCTGATCACCTTGTAACCTCCCCAGCGCTTAGAACAGTGCTTTGCACATAGTAAGCGCTTAACAAATACTATTATTATTATTATTATTTAATCATTCTATAGATCAGTTCAATTTATTGAGGGCCTACTGAATGAAAAGCACTATACTAAATACTGGGGAGAGTAAACCAGAAACAGCCTAAGGGAACTTTAAGTGAGGGGGATCGGAGAAAATCCTGCCTGCTGTGAAGACATTGTGCCTTAATCTTGGTATAGGGTGGGCACCTAAAGGAGGTTAGTGCTGTTTGGAGTAGGCCAGCAGGGAGTGTCTGTACCACTAGAGTGGAAAGAGCACCAGCCCTGGAGTCCGAGGGTCTGGGTTCTAATCCCACCTCCGCCACGCATCAGCTGTGTGACTTTGGGCACTTGCACTTCACTTCTCTGTGCCTCAGCTCCCTTACCTGCAAAATGGGGATTTTTGCCACTTGGTTTTTGTCACATCAAACGGGAAAATATCCATAGGAGGGCAGTGTTCCCTGTTCTCCCTCCTATTTAGACTGTGAGGCTCACGTGGGATCTGATTCTTGGACTTCTTTATTTTATTTTGTTAATACGTTTTGTTGTCTGTCTCCCCCTTCTAGACTGTGAGCCTGCTGTTGGGTAGGGACCGTCTCTATAGAAGCAGCGTGGCTCAGGGGAAAGAGCCCGGGCTTTGGAGTCAGAGGTCATGGGTTCAAATCCCGCCTCCGCCAATTGTCAGCTGTGTGACTTTGGGCAAGTCACTTCACTTCTCTGGGCCTCAGTTACCTCATCTGGAAAATGGGGATTAAGAGTGTGAGCCCCCCGAGGGACAACCTGATTACCTTGTAACCTCCCCAGTGCTTAGAACAGTGCTTTGCACATAGTAAGCGCTTAATAAATGCCATCATTATTATATTATATGTTGCCGACTTGTACTTCCCAAGCGCTTAGTACAGTGCTCTGCACACAGTAAGCGCTCAATAAATACGATTGAATGAATGAATGCCTCAGAATGCCAAGGCCCTGCTGAGAGCTCACCTCCTCCAGGAGGCCTTCCCAGACTGAGCCCCTTCCTTCCTTTCCCCCTCGTCCCCCTCTCCATCCCCCCATCTTACCTCCTTCCCTTCCCCACAGCACCTGTATATCTGTATATATGTTTGTACGTATTTATTACTCTATTTATTTATTTATTTATTTTACTTGTACATATCTATCCTATTTATTTTATTTTGTTAGTATGTTTGGTTTTGTTCTCTGTCTCCCCCTTTTAGACTGTGAGCCCACTGTTGGGTAGGGACTGTCTCTATATGTTGCCAATTTGTACTTCCCAAGCGCTTAGTACAGTGCTCTGCACATAGTAAACGCTCAATAAATACAATTGATGATGATGATGATGAATGAATGATTCACTTGTCAGCGTTCAGTATAGTGCTGGGCGCACAGTAAGTGCTTAACAAATACCACAATTCGGGTGCGGATGCTCCGCTCCTCTGCACGTTTTCTTGAAGCAGTGCGAAGGGTTGGGGTGGAGAAAGTGGCCATTTAATGGCAGCAGCCCAAGGACGGCGGGGGTGTGTGAAAGAAAACGGACTCCCCGGCAACAGTGCTCCTGAGGGTGGAGCTTGGTAGAACTTGGTATTTGTAATGTGCCCTTTTATATAAAAAAAAACTATACACAGTGGATTTACAGGTGCCGGTTTGAAAAAAGATGTCCTTACTGCATGCCACGTCGATCCAGCGGTGAGTTCGGATTTCTCCAGCAGGACCACATCCTTCATGCCAGCTTTGGCCAGGTGGTAAGCGAGACTCACACCCACACACCCCCCTCCAATTATTACTGTCTCTGCTGCATCTTTCCATTTTGTTTCGGAAATGGAAAATGGGTTTTCGTTTCTGGGGGATTAAAGCAAAAAAAGGACCACCAAGAAGTTACTTAGTTATCTTCCCAGGATCACATTCCATTTGGGATTATATTTGAGCATTTTAGGAAGCCTCATGAGCATCTTTAAGGTCACGGAAGATGCCCGTCAACAAATGCTTCCCCTGTCTGTAAACTGTCAATCGATGGTATTTATTGAATGCTTCCTGTGCAGAGCACTGTACTAAGCACTCGGGGAAGTACAGTATAGTATAACAGAGTGGGCAGACATGTTCCCTGCCCACAGCAAACTTAATCTTTTTTAATGTCTAGCTCCCTTACTAGATTGGAAGCTCCTTGAGGGCAAGGATCATATCCACATTGCACTGCACTTTCCCAAGTATTATTAGTATTATTATTATTATTGTATTTGTTAAGCGCTTATTATGTGCCAAGCACGTTCTAAGCGCTGGTTAGTACAGTACTCTGCACACAGTAAGCACTGGATAAATACCACTGATTGATTGATTCTTGCTTATGGATTCCCCAGTGAAGACTTCCAAACCATAGTTTATGTCTCTTTATTAAGTATAATTCATCTGCTTCTCTAGAGACTTGTACTTCCCAAGCGCTTAGTACAGTGCTCTGCACACAGTAAGCGCTCAATAAATACGATTGATTAAGTAATCCCGTCATCCGGGGATGAGTGGCAAAAAATTTCCAATTAATGTGCATTGATAATAATAATAATAATAGTATTTGTTAAGTGCTTACTATGTGCCAGGACTGTATTAGGCAGTCGGGAGGATACGAGCATAGCGGGTTGGACACAGTCCCTGTCCCCCGTGGGGCTCACAGTCTCAATCACCATTTTACAGATGAGGGAACTGAGGCCCAGAGAAGTGAAGTGACTTGCCCAAGGTCACATGGCGGACAAGTCACACAGTCATTAACCTGCAACCTAAATGAACCAAGGAGCTGGACGGCTCTACCTCTCGCCTCTGGAACCTGGACTCTGCTCTGCTTAAAAAAAATGTATGGTATTTATTAATAATAATAATAATAATGACATTTATTAAGCACTTACTATGTGCAAAGCACTGTTCTAAGCGCTGGGGAGGTTACAAGGTGATCAGGTTGTCCCACGGGGGGCTCACAGTCTTAATCCCCATTTTACAAATGAGGTAAATCAGGCCCAGAGAAGTGAAGCGACTTGCCCAAAGTCACCCAGCTGACAACTGAGAAGCAGCGTGGCTCAGTGGAAAGAGCACGGGCTTTGGAGTCAGAGGTCATGGGTTCAAATTCCGGCTCTGCTAACTGTCAGCTGTGTGACTTTGGGTAAGTCATTTAACTTCTCTGTGCCTCAGTTACCTCATCTGTAAAATGGGGATTAAGACTGTGAGCCCCCCGTGGAACAACCTTATCACCTTGTAACCTCCCCAGCACTTAGAACAGTGCTTTGCACACAGTAAGCGCTTAGCAAATGCCATTGAAATTGGCGGAGTCGGGATTTGAACCCACGACCTCTGACTCCAAAGCCCGGGCTCTTTCCCCTGAGCCACGCTGATCAAGTGCTTATTATGTGCTGAGCACTGTACTAAGCGCTGAGGTAGACAGGCGATCATCCGGTTGGATTCAGTCCCTGTCCCGCATGGGCTCACAACCTAGTAATAATTATGGTATCTGTTAAGGGTTTACTATGTGTCAGGCACTGTATTAAGCGCCGGACCGAAGCGAGATCCTCCCTTTGTACTCCTCCAGGCCCCAGCATTCCCTCCTGGGCCCTGGAGTCCGGGGCGCCTAGCACCTCCCACCGCCCACCTTTCATTCATTCATTCATGCATTCATTCAGTCGTATTTATTGAACGCTTACTGTGTGCAGAGCACTGTACTGAGCGCTGGGGAAAGTCCAGTACAGAAAGAGTAATAAAAGGAGAAGCGGCATGGCTCGCTGGCAAGAGCACGGGCTTAGGAGTCGGAGGATGTGGGCTCTAATCCCGCCTCTGCCCCTTGTCTGCTGTGTGACCATGGGCAAAGCACTTCACTTCTCTGTGCCTAAGTTTCCTCATCTGTAAAATGGGGATGAAGACTGTGAGCCCCACGGGGGACGGTCTGCTGGCCTTGGATATCCCCCAGCCCTCAGAGAAGCAGCGTGGCTCAGTGGCAAGAGTCCAGGCTTGGGAGTCAGTGGTCATGGGTTCTAATCCTGGCTCCACCACTTGTCAGCTGTGTGACTTTGAGTAAGTCACTTCACTTCTCTGGGCCTCATTCCCCCATCTGTAAAATGGGGGTGAAGACTGTGAGCCCCACAGGGGACAACCTGATTACCTTGCATCCTCCCAGCGCTTAGAACAGTGCCTGGCACATAGTAAGTGCTTAACAAATGCCATCATTCAATCGTATTTATTGAGTGCTTACTGTGTGCAGAGCACTGTACTATGCCACCATTGTTATTATTAGAACAATGCTTGGCACATAGTAAGCGCTCATTTTGCCTCATCTGTAAAATGGGGATTAAGACTGTGAGCCCCCCGTGGGACAACCTGATCACCTTGTAACCTCCCCAGTGCTTAGATAAGTGCTTTGCACATAGTAAGCGCTTAATAAATACCATCATTAAGCGCTTAACAAATGCCATTGTTACTATTACTAGAACAGTGCTTGGCACCTAGTAAGTGCTTAACAAATGCTATCGTTACTATTACTAGAACAGTGCTTGGCACCTAGTAAGTGCTTAACAAATGCTATCGTTACTATTACTAGAACAGTGCTTGGCACCTAGTAAGTGCTTAACAAATGCCATCGTTACTATTACTAGAACAGTGCTTGGCACCTAGTAAGTGCTTAACAAATGCTATCGTTACTATTACTAGAACAGTGCTTGGCACCTAGTAAGCACTTAACAAATGCCATCGTTACTATTACTAGAACAGTGCTTGGCACCTAGTAAGCGCTTAACAAATGCCATCGTTATTATTCCTAGACCAGTGCTTGGCACCTAGTAAGCACTTAATGCCATCGTTACTATTACTAGAACAGTGCTTGGCACCTAGTAAGCGCTTAACAAATGCTATCGTTACTATTACTAGAACAGTGCTTGGCACCTAGTAAGCGCTTAACAAATGCCATCGTTATTATTACTAGAACAGTGCTTGGCACCTAGTAAGCACTTAATGCCATCGTTACTATTACTAGAACAGTGCTTGGCACCTAGTGAGCGCTTAACAAATGCCATCGTTATTATTCCTAGACCAGTGCTTGGCAACTAGTAAGCACTTAATGCCATCGTTACTATTACTAGAACAGTGCTTGGCACCTAGTAAGCGCTTAACAAATGCTATCGTTACTATTACTAGAACAGTGCTTGGCACCTAGTAAGCGCTTAACAAATGCCATCGTTATTATTCCTAGAACAGTGCTTGGCAACTAGTAAGCACTTAATGCCATCGTTACTATTACTAGAACAGTGCTTGGCACCTAGTAAGCGCTTAACAAATGCCATCGTTACTATTACTAGAACGGTGCTTGGCACCTAGTAAGCGCTTAACAAATGCCATCGTTATTATTCCTAGACCAGTGCTTGGCACCTAGTAAGCACTTAATGCCATCGTTACTATTACTAGAACAGTGCTTGGCACCTAGTAAGCGCTTAATGCCATCGTTATTATTACTAGAACAGTGCTTGGCACCTAGTAAGCGCTTAACAAATGCTATCGTTACTATTACTAGAACAGTGCTTGGCACCTAGTAAGCGCTTAACAAATGCCACCGTTACTACTACTAGAACAGTGCTTGGCAGCTAGTAAGCGCTTAACAAATACTATTACTACTAATGATAATAATGATGATGGAGGGGGCCAACTGGTGCAGGGCCCCCTGGTACCACCACCACCACCACCCCCGCCCCCCAGGGCACGGTACCCACCGCTGGAGGCTGCTGCAGCTGTTGCTGTGGGGGCGGTGACTGTGGCCCCTGGAGAGTCCCGGCAGGGCTGCCCCCCGCTGCCCCCGGAGCTGGCGGGCGGCGACGGCCCGGAGCATGGCCGGCCAAGGTGGGCCCGGGTGGGCACGGGAGGGGCCCGGGCACGGCGGAGGGGAGAGGGGAGCGGGGAGCGGGGAGCGGGGAGCGGGGAGCGGGGAGCGGGGCCCTCCCCTGGGCGGGGCGGGGCGGGAGGCCCTCCGGGCTCCTGTGGCCTCCCCCCGCCCCTCCGCCATGGCCCGATCTGCCCGCAACAAGGTAGGTCCTGGGCGCCCACAACCCTCTGCCACCCCCAGCCTCCCAACGGAGCCACCACCAAACCCCTCTTCTCAGCCCGAAGGGTCCCAGACCCCCCAACCCCCAGGTTCCCCAATCACCAGGCCCCCAGGCTCCCCAGCCCTCCAACCTCCAGACTCCCCAATCACCAGGCTCCCCAGCCCCCCAACCCCCAGATCCTCCAACCCCCAGGCTCCCCAGCCCCCCAACCCCCAGGCTCCCCAATCACCAGGCCCCCTAACCCCCAGACCCCCCAACCCCCAGGCTCCCCAGCCCCCTAACCCCCAGACCCTCCAACCCCCAGGCTCCCCAATCACCAGGCCCCCCAACCCCCAGACCCCCCAACCCCCAGGCTCCCCAGCCCCCTAACCCCCAGACCCCCCAACCCCCAGGCTCCCCAATCACCAGGCCCCCCAACCCCCAGACCTCCCAACCCCCAGGCTCCCCAGCCCCCCAACCCCCAGATTCCCCAACCCCCAGCCCCCCAATCCCCAGGCTCCCCAGCTTATTTATTTTATTTGGACATATTTATTCTATTTATTTTATTTTGTTAATATGGTTTGTTTTGTTGTCTGTCTCCCCCTTCTAGACTGTGAGCCCACTGTTGGGTAGGGACCGTCTCTAGATGTTGCCAACTTGTCCTTCCCAAGCACTTAATACAGTGCTCTGCACACAGTAAGCGCTCAATAAATACGATTGAATGAATGAACCCCCAGACTGCCCAGCCCCCAATCACCAGGCTCCCCAGCTCCCAGGCTCTCCAGCCCCTGGTCCTTCCAGCTTTCCATCTCCCTGAGCCCCCAATCCTCAGTTCCCCAGGTCTCACCCCCACCCCAGTCCTCCCAGGCTTCAGCCCCAGTCCCCATCACCCCCAATTCTCCCTACCCCAGTCCTCCCTGCTTACAATCCTCTAGGCCCCAGTTCTCCCAGTTCACAATTCTCCCAACCCCAGTCCTCCCAGCTCACAATTCTCTCAGTCCCAGGTCTCCCAGCTCACAGTCCTCTCAGATCCAGTTCTCCCAGCTCACAATCCTCTCAGTCCAAGTTCTCCCAGCTCAGAAGTCCTCTCAGTCCCAGCTCTCCTAGCTCACAATCCTCTTGGATCCAGTTCTCCCAGCTCACAATCCTCTTGGATCCAGTTCTCCCAGCTCACAATCCTCTCAGTCCAAGTTCTCCCAGCTCACAGTCCTCTTAGCCCCAGTTCTCCCAGCTCACAATCCTCTCGGATCCAGTTCTCCCAGCTCACAATCCTCTCGGATCCAGTTCTCCCAGTTCACAGTCCTCTCAGTCCAAGTTCTCCCAGCTCACAATCCTCTCAGCCCCAGTTCTCCCAGCTCACAATCCTCTCGGATCCAGTTCTCCCAGCTCACAATCCTCTCAGTCCAAGTTCTCCCAGCTCACAGTCCTCTCGGCCCCAGTTCTCCCAGCTCACAATCCTCTCAGTCCAAGTTCTCCCAGCTCACAATCCTCTCGGATCCAGTTCTCCCAGTTCACAGTCCTCTCAGTCCAAGTTCTCCCAGCTCACAATCCTCTCAGTCCAAGTTCTCCCAGCTCACAGTCCTCTCGGCCCCAGTTCTCCCAGCTCACAATCCTCTCGGATCCAGTTCTCCCAGTTCACAATCCTCTCAGTCCCAGTTCTCCCAGCTCACAGTCCTCTCGGCCCCAGTTCTCCCAGCTCCCAGTCCTCCCAGCCCCCAGTCTGCACAGGCCACAGTCCCCACAGCCCCCATCCTCTCAGCCCCAGTCCTCCCAGCCCCCAGTTTCCTCAGTTCCCAATCCTCCCAGCCCTCATTGCCCCCCAGTCCTGGGAGACTCCAGTCCCCTCAGTCCCCCAGGCCCCAGCCCTCCCAGAGTCTACCTGCTCTATAGTTATATTGTACTCTCCCAACCGCTTAGTACGGGGCTCGGCACAAAGTAAGCGCTCAATAAATACCATTGAGTAGTGGTGGAGGTGGAGTTGGTGCAATTGGTGATGGAGGGGGAACTGGGATTACCCCACGCGTGTGCCTGTCTGTGTCTACCATTCCGTGTGCACGCTTAGCTTACTCTTATCTTCCTATGTCACAGGATTTCAGAGTGCTTCCTTTTTTGGGTGACATCAGGTAGGAAGGGTGGGAAATACGTCACTGTGCTGTCCACTTGGGGAGAGGATCTCTTTGCCCATATCCTGCCTCCCCGGGAGTGCACAGAGTGAGATGACTAGTCAGCAAGGCTCTGTAAAGAACTACAACACAGAACGTACCAACTCTGTTACATTGTATTCTGCCAAGTGCTTAGTACACTGCTCTGCACACAGTAAGCGCTCATTAAATAATAATAATAATAATAATGTTGGTATTTGTTAAGCGCTTACTATGTTCTAAGCGCTGGGGTAGATACAAGGTAATCAGGTTGTCCCATGAGGGGCTCACAGTCTTCATCCCCATTTTACAGATGAGGGAACTGAGGCCTAGAGAAGTGAAGTGACTTGCCCCAAGTCACATAGCTGACAAGTGGTGGAGCCGGGATTTGAACCCACGGCCTCTGACTCCAAAGCCCGTGCTCTTTCCACTGAGCCATGCGGCTTCCCCAATACCATTCCTTCGATTGTATTTATCTAGCGCTTACTGTGTGCAGAGCACTGTACTAAGCACTTGGGAGAGTACAGTGTAACAATAAACAGACGACACATTCACAGTCCCCTCCCACGATGAGCTTATCTACAACTGATTGATAGAACAGCACTGTAAAATTCCAGAATATTCTCAAACTACCTATTCGGCCTGACACTCCTGAGGGAATTCTCAGTTGCTCCTTCGGCTCTCGTTTGAAGTAGACACTTACTTGCATTAAAGGGAGAGTAATAATAATAATAATAATAACAATGGCATTTATTGAGCGCTTACTATGTGCAAAGCACTGTTCAAAGCGCTGGGGAGGTTACAGGGAGATCAGGTTGTCCCTCGGGGGGCTCACAGTCTTAATCCCCATTTTACAGATGAGGGAACTGAGGCACAGGGAAGTTAAGTGACTTACCCAAAGTCACACATGACAATTGGCTGTCCCCTTCATGGTTACTTGTGGCCAGTATGAAATGTTTCTACTACTAGAATGACTTGTGATGGAAAAATAGCATGTGCAAGCATAGAGCCCTCACCGTCGGAGACATTTTCCAGTTTTGTGGTGCAGCAGGAATCTCACTGAAGAGAGTTAGAGTGGTTGTGACATTTCGGTAGCCCGAATGCAGCAGACTCCTTGCCAGACTTCCGTAGCAGGGCCATAGCTTGGAAAAGCAGCGTGGATCAGTGGAAAGAGCCCGGGCTTTGGAGTCAGAGGTCATGGGTTCAAATCCCGGCCCCGCCAATTGTCAGCTGTGTGACTTTGGGCAAGTCACTTCACTTCTCGGTGCCTCAGTTACCTCATCTGTAAGATGGGGGTGAAGACTGTGGGACAACCTGATCACCCTGTAACCTCCCCAGCGCTTAGAATCAATCAATCAATCAATCGTATTTATTGAGCGCTTACTGTGTGCAGAGCACTGTACTAAGCCAAGTTGGCTACATATAGAAACAGTCCCTACCCAACAGTGGGCTCACAGTCTAGAAGAGGGAGACAGAGAACAAAACCAAACATATTAACAAAATTAGAACAGTGCTTTGCACATAGTAAGCGCTTAATAAATGCTATCATTATTATAGCTTCTTCAGGAGCCCAATGGGGGCAATTAATGTGTCTTTGGGAAACATAAGTCATTACTCAGTGGGTATCAGCCCAAAGCCCTGTCTTTGAAGAACATGAATGTTCTCCAAAAGCTCCTGTGAACTGTTTCCCTCCTTCCTTTTACAGGGGATTCTAGACCGGTTGAATGGGGGCGAGGTGGTGATTGGAGATGGAGGGTTTGTCTTCGCCCTGGAGAAGAGGGGGTATGTGAAAGCTGGACCCTGGACCCCAGAAGCGGTCGTAGAGCACCCAGAAGCTGGTGAGTTTCTCCATTGCCACTGCCCAGCAGGAAAATGCATTTATAATAATAATAATGATGATGATGGTATTTGTTAAGCGCTTACTATGTGCAAAGCACCGTTCTAAGCACTTGGGGGATACAAGTAATCAGGTTGTCCCCCGTGGGGCTCACAGTCTTAATCCCCATTTTACAGCTGACGGAACTGAGGCCCAGAGAAGTGAAGTGGCTTGCCCAAGGTCACACAGCTGACAAGTGGCGGAGCCGGGATTCAAATCCATGACCTCTAACTCCCAAGCCCGTGCTCTTTCCACGGAGCCACGCTGCTTCTCTGATGATTCCCCTTTTCAAAACCTGCTTGAGAGATGGGACCTCTGTTCTCACCCTCCTGGAAACTTTCATTGTATGTAAGTGGGCGGCAGATGACCAAGAGCTAAATAAGAAGCAGCATGGCTCAGTGGAAAGAGCACGGGCTTTGGAGTCAGAGGTCATGGGTTCGAATCCCAGCTCCTCCACATGTCTGCTGTGTGACCTTGGGCAAGTCACTTAACTTCTCTGAGCCTCAGTTACCTCATCTGTAAAATGGGGATTAAGACTGTGAGCCCCACATGGGACAACCTGATCACTTTGTAACCCCCCCAGCACTTAGAACAGTGCTTTGCACATAGTAAGCGCTTAACAAATGCCAATGTTATTATTATTATTATTATTATTATTATTATTATTATTATTAAGTGCAAGTCCCTGTAGAGCAGGAGAGCAGAGGTTGCTCAGCCTTATACAAGGTCCCCTCAACTACAGCCCTGTAGGGGCTGAAACTCCCGGCCTGGTCCAACTTGTCGCTGACAAGTGGCGGAGCCGGGATTAGAACAAGGGTTTAGCGTGGGTGTGAGACTGTGGAAACTGAGGTAATGACTGAACCTGATTCAACCCAATTAAGTCTGTTTTTGTGCCAGACCGGCCTGGTCTCTCACAGCAATGACCTGGAGGATGAGGCTGCGGCTGTCCTATGAAACCGTAATAATCCTTACGGGATTTGTGAGCCCCACGTGGGACAAGATTTATGTCCGATCCAATTCTCTTGTATCTACCCCAGAGCAGAGTTCAGTACTTGGCACTTGGCACAATACTTGCCCCTTCCTTCCTCTCCCCCTCGTCCCCCTCTCCATCCCCCCATCTTACCTCCTTCCCTTCCCCACAGCACCTGTATATATGTATATATGTTTGTACATATTTTTTTTTTACTCTATTTATTTATTTATTTTATTTGTACATATCTATTCTATTTATTTTACCTTGTTAGTATGTTTGGCTTTGTTCTCTGTCTCCCCCTTTTAGACTGTGAGCCCACTGTTGGGTAGGGACTGTCTCTATATGTTGCCAATTTGTACTTCCCACGCGCTTAGTACAGTGCACATAGTAAGCGCTCAATAAATACGATTGATGATGATGATGATGGCACCCAGTAAGCGTTTAAGAAATAGTATCATCATCGTTAGTATTATTTGCTTAGTGTGCTACGTGGGGTAGGCACGTGGTTATGTGATCAAACATAATAATGATGGTATTTATAAAGCGCTTACTATATGCCAAGCACTGTTCTAAGCGCAGGAGTAGATACAGGGTCATCAGGTTGTCCCACGTGGGGCTCACAGTCTTCATCCCCATTTTACAGGTGAGGTGACTGAGGCACAGAGAAGTGAAGTGGCTTGCTCAAAGTCACACGGCAGACAAGTGGCGGAGCCAGGATTAGAACTCACGACCTCTGACTCCCAAGCCTGTGCTGTTTCCACTAAGCGACACTGCTTCTCCCTGTCCCTCAGGGGACTCGGGATCTAGTCGATCCCTATCCTTCAGATAGGGAAACTGAGGCCCACTGAGGTTAAAGTGACTTGTCCAAGGTCACACAATAGGCCAGTGGCAGAGCTGGGACTCAAACCCAGGTCTCCCGATTCCCCATGCTTGTGCTCTTTCCATGAAGCCACACTCCCTCCCCAAACGACCGCTGCTCAGGGTGATACTCACCTTAATTGAAGTCTTTTTGTCAAGTAAATGGGTACAGCATTTTGCAGTAAATGAGATGCGAGGCCGGGGAGGGTGTGAGAACGGGATCCATCGGTATAATTTCTCCTTTAATCTTGCAGTTCTCCAGCTTCATCGTGAGTTCCTCCGGGCCGGATCAAATGTCATGCAGACATTTACCTTTTTCGCTGGGGAGGACTCTCTGGACTGCAAGGTAGACTCTGATGCAGAACAAGAAATTCCACAATTAAAATATCTTCTTAGTGGGACCTGGCAGAAATGGCCTGAAAACATCCTTGAGTTTCTCATCCAGGGACATTATCTACTTTTCTCAAGGGTTACCGCACCAAGAAAAAGTGAGCCCCAGCCCTCCCCCATTCCTCTGGAGGAACCAGCAGTCTTCCATTCCCCGATAATAATAATCAATCAATCAATCATATTTATTCATCATCATCATCAATAATAATAATAATAATCAATCAGTCGTATTTATTGAGCGCTTACTGTGTGCAGAGCACTGTACTAAGTGCTTGGAAAGTACCAGTTGGCAACATACAGAGACGGTTCCTACCCAACAGTGGGCTCACAGTCTAGAAGACTGTGATAGACTAGATAGACTGTGATAGACTAGAAGACAAATGCCATAATAATGGCATTTGTTAAGCCTTACTATGTGCAAAGCACTGTTCTAAGCGCTGGGGAGGATACAAAGCGATCAGGTTGTCCCAGGTGGGGCTCACAGTCTTAATCCCCATTTTCCAGATGAGGGAACCGAGGCACAGAGAAGTGAAGTGACTTGCCCAAAGTCACACAGCTGACAAGCGGTGGAACCGGGATTAGAACCCATGACCTCCGCCTCCCAAGCCCGGGCTCTTCCCACTGAGCCGCGTGGCAACACATCCACAAAGGGTGCCCATACCTCCTCAGGAGTCTGGGGGACCAGAGGGGGCTGGAATTTGGGGCTGGGGAGCAAGTGGGATAAGACTTGGGAGGGGCAGGGCATAAATTGGCATAAATTGGCATAAATGCCAACTTTTCACTGTAAGCGTGGGGGCGATTTTAGGCAAGGGGGTTAGGCACCGGGAGGGAATAGGCTTCAAAGAGCCAACGGGCCAGAAATCCACCGTGTTGGACCTTTGGAACCCCGATTGGAAACTCTCAGGGATTGTCAGAGACCGGGAGTGAGTGAGAGCCCCTTCCTTCCTCTCCCCCTCGTCCCCCTCTCCATCCCCCCCATCTTACCTCCTTCCCTTCCCCACAGCACCTGTATATATGTATATAAGTTTGTACATATTTATTACTCTATTTTACCTGTACATATCTATTCGATTTATTTTATTTTGTTAGTATGTTTGGTTTTGTTCTCTGTCTCCCCTTTTTAGACTGTGAGCCCACTGTTGGGTAGGGGCCGTCTCTATATGTTGCCAACTTGGACTTCCCAAGCGCTTAGTCCAGTGCTCTGCACACAGTAAGCGCTCAATAAATACGATTGATGATGATGATGATGAGAGGAGGCCTCCAGTCGAAACTGCTTTGCAGGGTGATTTCACTATCCAAATCCCAGGGAGCGATATCCCTCATCGCCCTCATGGAGCGGGATCCTACGCCCCCGCAGAACTCAGCAGAGTTCCCCTGATTCAGCCACTTACCAGCTCTGGATTTTTTTGTTGTTATAATAATAATAATGATAGCATTTATTAAGAGCTTACTATGTGCAAAGCACTGTTCTAAGTGCTGGGGAGGTTACGAGGTGATCAGGTTGTCCCACTGGGGGCTCACAGTCTTGATCCCCATTTTACAGATGAGGGAACTGAGGCGCAGAGAAGTTAAGTGACTTGCCCAAAGTCACACAGCTGACAGTTGGCGGAGCTGGGATTCGAACCCATGACCTCTGACTCCAAAGCCCGGGCTCTTTCCAGTGAGCTACGCTGTTGTTGCTGTTAATCTTTTTTTATATATATATTCGTTAAGCGCTATGTGCCAGGAACCGTACTAAGCACTAGGGCAGATACAAGATATCCAGGTTGGACACAATCCCTGGTCCAGAGCAATCCCCATTTTACAGATGAGGTAACTGAAGCACAGAGAAGGTAACTGACTTGCCCAAGGTCACACAGCAGACAGCGGCAGAGCTGGAATTAGAACTCAGATCCTCTGACTTTGCTTTCCCCACAAGTCCAACCACAGTGCTTACAAAGAAGCTTACAGAGAAGCAGCGTGGCTCAGTGGAAAGAGCACGGGCTTTGGAGTCAGAGGTCATGGGTTCGAATGCCGCCTCTGCCACATGTCTGCTGTGTGACCTTGGGCAAGTCGCTTCACTTCTCTGAGCCTCAGTTACCTCATCTGTAAAATGGGGATTAAGACTGTGAGCCCGACACGGGACAACCTCATCACCTTGTATCCCCTCCCAGCGCTTAGAACAGTGCTTGGCACGTAGTAAGCGCTTAACAAACACCATTTAAAAAAAAAATACTGACTGTCCTGAGGAGAAGGAGAGGGGTCTCTGTCCCACTGGGGTATGCGATAAGAGAATCAATCAATCAATCATAATTTTTGAGGGCTTACTGTATGCACAGCACTGTACTAAGTGCTTGGGAGAGAACAATGTGACAGTCGGTACACATACTTGACAGTCGGTACACATACTCCCTGCCCACAGTGAGTTTGCAGTCTAGAGAAATGGTAGAAAAACCTCAGTCTCCTCTTTAAACTAATACCGTTCCAGGGAGTGAAAATTGGAATGATCGAAAAATAAACCCTATTTCTGGAAAATAACTGAAATTTGAAATGGGGTCCGCTACCAAAAAGATAATGTGTAAATTCAAATTAATATCTATCGGAGGTCCGCTTTTGTTAACCGATTTAAAATACGTGACATTGTGAGGGAGAAGCCCATATTTCATCTCCCAGCAATCTCACTGAAACAATTTCACGTTTCTGTCTGGCCGGCCTGCTGATGAAGTGGAACGTCCTCATATATTAAACTGCTTATTTAACTTACTAATGCAATAAGAAATATTTTTAAAATGCCGTTCTCTAGAACTAATCAAAACTGTGCTCAGAGGAACAAGTGGCTGGGACTGAGATTTCTATCGCTATTGACAACGTATTCACCCTAAGTCTTATTTCTCAAATTTTAGTGGAAGAAAATCAACGAAGCGGCCTGTGACCTCGCCAGAGAAGTAGCCGAAGAAGGGGACGGCCTGGTAGCTGGGGGGATCAGCCGGACCCCGTCGTACCAAAGTCGTAAGGGCGAAGCGGAAATTAAAAGCGTTTTTCAACAGCAACTAGAGGTCTTCATCCGAAAGAACGTGGACTTCCTGATTGCGGAGGTGAGCCTCAGAGGAAAAGGGCCGGATCGTCGTCAATCAATCAATCAATCAATCAATCGTATTTATTGAGCGCTTACTGTGTGCAGAGCACTGGACTAAGTGCTTGGGAAGTACAAGTTGGCAACATATACAGTCCCTACCCAACAGTGGGCTCACAGTCTAAAAGGGGGAGACAGAGAACAAAACCAAACATACTAACAAAATAAAATAAATAGAATAGATATGTACAGGTAAAATAAATAAATAAATAAATAAATAGAGTAATGATAATACTAATAAATACTAATACTAAATACTAATACTAATACTAAATACTAATACTAATACTAATAATAATAATAATAAATAGAGTCAACAAACTGGGGGTGGTCAATGGGGTGACCCTAACTCTCCCGCTGAAGCCGGAGGGCGACTCCCTTGAAGAAGATCCTGGCATGGTGGATATAGTTTTAGCGTATTCTCCCAAGCACTTAATACAGTGCTCTGCACACAATAAGTACTCAACGGGAGCGGCATGGTGTAGCGAAGACAGCACAGGCCTGGGAATCAGAAGGTCATGGGTTCTAATCCCTGCTCTCGCTCTCGCCTGTCCCGCCATCGACCCCCGGCCCACGTCATCCCCCGGGCCTGGAATGCCCTCCCTCTGCCCCTCCGCCAAGCTAGCTCTCTTCCTCCCTTCAAGGCCCTGCTGAAAGCTCACCTCCTCCAGGAGGCCTTCCCAGACTGAGCCCCTTCCTTCCTCTCCCCCTCGTCCCCCTCTCCATCCCCCCATCTTACCTCCTTCCCTTCCCCACAGCACCTGTATATATGTATAGATGTTTGTACATATTTTTTACTCTATTTATTTATTTATTTATTTTATTTGTACATATCTATTCTATTTATTTTATTTTGTTAGTATGTTTGGTTTTGTTCTCTGTCTCCCCCTTTTAGACTGTGAGCCCACTGTTGGGTAGGGACTGTCTCTATATGTTGCCAATTTGTACTTCCCAAGCGCTTAGTACAGTGCTCTGCACATAGTAAGCGCTCAATAAATACGATTGATTGATTGATTGATTGCTCTGCCACATCTGCTGTGTGACCTTGGGCAAGTCCCTTAACTTCTCTGTGTCTGTTACCTCAAGGGTAAAATAGCAATACCTGTTCTCCCGCCTACTTAGGTTTTGAGCCCTGTGCGTGGCAGGGACTCTATCTGACCTGATTATTTTGTATCTTCCCCCTTGAAAACAGCGCTAGACGCACGGCAAGTGCTTAACAAATACCACTGTTATTACGATCATTATTATAATGATCTTCTATAATGATTATAATGATCTATTATAATGATCTGTACTTCCCAAACGCTTAGTACAGTGCTCTGCACATAGTAAGCGCTCAATAAATACGATTGATGATGATGATAATTGAGGTGCAGGTGCTAGAAGCGGCGTGGCTCAGTGGAAAGAGCCCGGGCTTGGGAGTCCGAGGTCATGGGTTCTAATCCCGGCTCCACCACTTATCAGCTGTGTGATACTTTGGGCAAGTCACTTCACTTCTCTGGGCCTCAGTTCCCTCCTCTGCAAAATGAGGATTAAGACTGTGACCCACCCGTGGGACAACCTGATCACCTTGTATCTACCCCAGCGCTTAGAACAGTGCTTGGCACATAGTAAGCACTTAACAAATACCATTAATACCAGTAAATGCTCAATAAATACGATTGATTGATTGATTGATTGGTTAATAATAACAAAGCACTTAACAAATACCATTATTGTTATTATTAACCAGTCAATCAATCAATCGTATTTATTGAGCATTTACTGTGTGCAGAGCACTGTACTAAGCGCTTGGGAAGTCCAAGTTGGCAACATATAGAGACGGTCCCTACCCAACAGTGGGCTCACAGTCTAAAAGGGGGAGAAGGAAGCGTCTGATCTTTCTGCCCATCTGGGCCCAGGGCTGGCAAGGGACTCCTCTCCTTCGTTCAAAGGTTACCCCAAGGGCTAATTGTCCTTGTCCTTTTAATAATAATAATTAATAATTGTGGCATTTGTTAAGCGCTTACTATGTGTCAGGTACTGTACTAAGCGCTGGGGTGGATACAAGCTAATGTGGTTGGACACAGTCCCTGTCCCACGTGAGGCTCACAGTCTCACAGTTTCTGGGTGGATTGTCAGCAGCTATCCTATCCCTCCTCTGCATTACAATTCCGGCCCTGCCTGCATCAGGCAGAGAAGTTGGCACAATTTTGTGGTCGAGGACGTAGCAGGATTTTCTCCTTCAGGCGTTTCCTGGTATCCTGAAGATCCTCTCCCTTCTCCTTGAGGCCTTCAGAGATTAATCCGTCCTGACTGAGCGTTCAAAATCCTCCTTCCTCTCCCCCCATACTTGTTGATAGCTAAAGGTTGCACAGTGTCACTGATTCCCGCACTCTCTCTTTTATTCACCCCTCGGTCGTGTGATTTGTATGTTCCGTATCTGAATTAATTCTTTCTCAGATTGTGAGCCTTTTGAAAGCAGGAACTGTCTCGTGTTCTCCGGTGTAATCTCCCACAGCACTAGTCAGTGCTCTGTGCTTTGTGGACACTCAATAGACACTCTTGAACCCACGGTATTTATTAAGTTCCTGCGGCATTGAGGGTTTAGGGGCTGTCCACGGGAGCAAACACACATTCCCAGCTCGAGCGGAGCTTCTGCTCTGGTTGGGAAGACAGACCAAGATTATTTAGGGAAGGGATGATCGACATATAAGCTCTTTTGCGTAGGCGATCCTAGTAGGATAATCTTTTTTCATTTCCCAATGAGGGAACCTGAGAATAAGCATGGAGAAAATACTCAGAAAAGCTGCAATGGGTTCACTGTTACTACTGTGTCACGTGAGTGCTAGTTAATGGCATTTCCTTCAGTATTTTGAGCACGTTGAAGAAGCCCTGTGGGCTGTCGAAGTCTTAAAGGCGTCTGGGAAGCCTGTGGCGGCTACCATGTGCATCGGTCCGGAGGGAGATGTGCACGGAATTCCGCCCGGAGAATGTGCCATCCGGCTGGTCAAGGCTGGTAAGCTTTTAGTCTGAGGATTTGCAGCAGCTTCTGAAGCTAGTGAGGGGACCCTCAATCCAACTTGTACTTCCCAAGCGCTTAGTACAGTGCTCTGCACACAGTAAGTGCTCAATAAATACGATTGAATGAATGAATGAATGAACATGGTGCCCGACCACGTGCTTTGTCTTGGCCAGAAGGAGAACTGGGTAACATTCTTCCAACGGCGTGAGCCTGATTGAATTCAGCGCAACACGCGTGGGAAGAAACGGTCGTATGCGTCCGTTTGATGTCACACGTGGGAGAGAAGCAGCGTGGCTCAGTGGAAAGAGCCCGGGCTTTGGAGTCAGAGGTCATGGGTTCAAATCCCGACTCCGCCACTTGTCAGCTGTGTGACCTTGGGCACTTCTCTGGGCCTCAGTTCCCTCATCTGTAAAATGGGGATTAAGACTGTGAGCCCCCCGTGGGACAACCTGATCACCTTGTAACCTCCCCAGTGCTTAGAACAGTGCTTTGCACATAGTAAGCACTTAATAAATGCTATCATTAAGTACAGTGTGAGCCTGGGGTGTGCAAGAATGCAACCCTCAAATTTGTATGAGAAATTACAATCTGTTGACTCTTCTTAACAAGTCTACAATCAATCCCATGTAAATCAATCACAAGTATTCAGTGCTCACTGTATGCAGAACACTGTACTAAGCACTTCGGAGGTACACTAGAGATAAAAGTTAAGACCCTTACCCTCCAGAAGCATACAACTTAATAGGGGATTCAGAAACAGAGTAAATTTCAGATCAATCAATCAGTCAGTAGCATTTATTGAACACTTACTGTTTGCAGAGCACTGTTCTAAGAGCTTGGGAGAATATAATACGACAGTCCCTACCCACGAGGACCTTACAGTCTTGAGGAAAAAGAGGAAAAAAACTGTAGTCTACAGAGGAGGAAAAATAGATTGGAGAGTTGGAGAGGTGAAGTAGTACTTGAGTAGTACTTAATGCTAAAGTGGGTAGGAGGGGTTTGTTAGTACAATTGCGATGATATGACCTAGGAAGAAAAAAATGAATGAGGGAAGGAGAAAAGGGGAAAATGAATCCTGGAGGAGGTAAATGTTCGGGGAAATGGGAAAAGTGAAGCCTGGAGGAGGTAAATGTTTGGAGAAACGGGGAAAGTGAATCCTGGAGGTGGTAAATGTTTGGAGAAACGGGGAAAGTGAATCCTGGAGGAGGTAAATGTCCTTCTTTTAGGAGCCTCTCTCGTTGGAGTGAACTGCCGTTTTGGGCCTGTGACTAGCTTGAAAACCATGTCGCTCATGAAGCACGGCTTGAAGTCTGCTGGCTTGAAAGCTCACCTCATGGTCCAGACGCTGGCATTCCACACCCCTGACTGTGGCAGAGCCGGATATGTCGATCTCCCAGAATATCCTTTCGGTAAGTTGTGGCATTTGTCAAATGGTCTCTCTGGTTGTCTGTTTGGGACAGAATGCAGAATCGTAATGTTGCCCAGTCCTTTCTTTGATTCCATCAGCCCCACTTACGGGCCACGCTCAATCGCAAATGGCAAGGCAAGATCACAAACAACAAAGTTAGGGAGCATAGCAGTCTCCTAGCCTCCAAGCTGTGCTTGCCTACACACAGATGTCCTGGGGCCCCTATGTGAGGAGAAGGAGTGATAGCAGGTTACCCAAACAACTGCTGTAAGAGGCGCTTAAAGTGGAAAACAAAAAGTTAGGAGGCCTTGTAAAGTCATAGAGAAGCAAGGCCTCAGACAATGTATCCCAGCTGAAAACTGGGAATCAACTGCGGAGGATGGACCAGCATGGCATTTTGCTAGCAAGAAGGGAGTAGCGTTAGAGAAGCGGTATGACACAGTGGAAAGAGACTGGGCGTGGGATTCAGAGGACCTGGGTTCTAATCCTGACACTGCTACGTTGGTCTTTTCATAAGTGAACTCCACCATCGACGATACCTCCTTTGAATTTGATGGACAACCACAGATTCATTTTCTCATCTTTCCAATTATTCATTCATTCATTCAATCGTATTTATTGAGGGCTTACTGTGTGCAGAGCGCTGTACTAAGCGCTTGGGAAGTACAAGTATAGAGAAGCAGCGTGGCTCAGTGGAAAGAGCCTGGGCTTTGGAGCCAGAGGTCATCGGTTCAAATCCCAGCTCCGCCACTTGCCAGCTGTGTAACCTTGGGCAAGTCACCTAACTTCTCCGTGCCTCAGTTACCTCATCTGTAAAATGGGGATTAAGACTGTGAGCCCCCCGTGGGACAACCTGATCACCTTGTAAACTCCCCAGTGCTTAGAACAGTGCTTTGCACATAGTAAGTGCTTAATAAATGCCATCATCATCAGCATCAACAAGTCGGCAATGTATAGAGATGGTCCCTACCCAACGACGGGCTCACAGTCTAGAAGGGGGAGACAGACAACAAAACAAAACATGGAGACAGGTGTCAAAATCGTCAGAACAAATAGAATTAAAGCCATAATTATAATGCAATTGCCAGTTATAGCTTTATAGCTACAGAGCTGTATTCTCTCTCCTCCTCCATCTGTTTGTAAATCATCTGAGTCTGCTTTGCCTGTTTGTGCTGTGGGTGCCCTATAAAGAATAGAGCAGAGCCCTGCCTTTGTGGAGCTTACAATCTAAGCTAGGGTGGAAAAACACGAATGAGAAGCTGATCAATCAATCAATCAATCAATCGTTTTTATTGAGCGCTTACTGTGTGCAGAGCACTGTACTAAGCGCTTGGGAAGTACAAGTTGGCAACATATAGAGACGGTCCCTACCCAACAGTGGGCTCACAGTCTAGATCAATCAATTGTATTTATTGAGCACTTACTGTGTGCAGAGCACTGTACTAGATGTAATACTGTCATAAAAAAGTGTGGATAAACAGTCAAATGCACACTCAGACTGAGCTGAAGAGGCTGAAGAGGTTATAGATTTTGCTGGGGGTGGGGGGTAAGAAAACAAATAGTGTGGCCTATTGATTACAGCACGGGCCTGGGGGCCAGAAGGATGTGAGTTCTAATTCTGGCTCTTGTCTGCTCTGTGACTTTGGGCAGATCTCTTCACTTCTCTGGGCTTCAGTTACCTCATCTGTAAAATGGGGAGTAAGTCTGTGAGCCCCATGAAAGACATTGTGTATGCCCAACCTGATTAGTTTGTATCTCTCTCAGCGTTCAGAATAGTCATCCCCCTTCCCAGCCCCCTGCACTTATGTACATATCTGTAATTTATTTATATTAATATCTGTCTCCCCCCTACCGTGCCCCCCCCCCCCGAGACTATAAGCTCGTTGTGGGCAAGATATATGTCTGTTTATTGTTGTATTGTAATAATAATAATGATGGCATTTATTAAGCGCTTACTATTTGCAAAGCACTGTTCTAAGCGCTAGGGAGGATACAAGGAGGTCAGGTTGTCCCACAGGGGGCTCACAGTCTTCATCCCCATTTTACAGATGAGGTAACTGAGGCCCAGAGAAGTGAAGTGACTTGCCCAAAGTCACACAGCTGACAATTGGTGGAGCTGGGATTTGAACCCATGACTTCTGACTCCAAAGCCCAGGCTCTTTTCCGCTGAGCCACACTGCTTCTCTAATCTAATTTGTACTCTCCCAAGCTCTCAGTACAGCGCTCTGCACACAGTAAGCGCTCAATAAATACGATTGAATGAATGAACAGTGTCTGGCACATGGTAAGCGCTTAACAGATACCGTAAAAAAAAAAAAACAGAATAGCACAATGGATAGGAGTGGAGAGGCTGAGCCCAAGGGACAACTTTGTTGAAATGGCAGGTCAAAATGATGTGCACATATTCCTGTCTTTTGTGTTGTGTGTAACTTTATGTTTGAGGTTTTGTGGGCTCTGTGTTTCTTCATCCTCTTTCCTCCCTTTCAGGTGTAAACTCTTCAGAGCCCAAGGCCTGTGTCCACGAAGCGAGGGTGAGAAAAAATACATGTTAACAGGGCTGAAGCGAATGAAGAGTCTTTTCATTTCAGGCCTGGAACCCAGAGTTGCTACCCGGTGGGACGTCCAGAAATACGCCCGCGAGGCCTACGAGCTGGGCGTGAGGTACATCGGCGGCTGCTGTGGGTTCGAACCCTACCACGTCCGAGCCATCGCCGAGGAGCTGGCCCCGGAGCGGGGGTTTCTGCCGCCGGCGTCCGACAAGCACGGGAGCTGGGGCAGCGGCCTGGACATGCACACCAAACCCTGGATTAGGGCCAGGTAGGCGCGTTTCATCATCATCATCATCAATCGTATTTATTGAGCGCTTACTGTGTGCAGAGCACTGTACTAAGCGCTTGGGAAGTACAAATTGGCAACATATAGAGACAGTCCCTACCCAACAGTGGGCTCACAGTCTAAAAGTCGAAGTTTCACTTCGACTCCCACGTTGGGCAGCTGCGGCGCCGGTGATGTGGCACAAGGGCGACCGCTAGAAATTTCTTAACTGATTTTCTGGGTGAACTGTTGTCCGCCAGCGGACTTGGCACGACTGACTCCATTTTGTGCATACCGACAGTAACCCTCCATTTTGTGCAGGCCGAGAGCAACTCCTTTTTGTATTTACGCAAGGCTCCACAACAGAATGTCTTCAAGGCCAGTAACAAGTAACACCTGTCTATGCAAGGTCATAGGGCAGATAACAACAACCAGTACAAGGCTGTGCGAACAGAGACTAATGAGAATTTATAACATATAACATAACATACATCTCCCCCTTATATTCATTCATTCATTCAAGCGTATTTATTGAGCACTTACTGTGTGCAGAGCACTGTACTAAGCGCTTGGGAAGTCCAAGATGGCAACATCTAGAGTCGGTCCCTACCTAACAGCGGACTCACAGTCTAGAAGGGGGAGACAGAGAACAAAACAAAACATATTAACAAAATAAAATAAATAGAAAAAATATGTACACGTAAAATAAATAAATAAATAAATAGAGTAATAAATACGTACACGTAAAATAAATAAATAGAGTAATAAATACGTACAAACATATATAGACTTCTAGACTGTGAGCCCGCTGTTGGGTAGGGACCGTCTCTATATGTTGCCAACTTATACTTCCCAAGCGCTTAGTACAGTGCTCTGCATCCAGTAAGCGCTCAGTAAATACGATTGAATGAATGAATAACATCCTGTCGGTCCTAATTGGTTCCCTGAAGTTCCCATTGCTCGCTCCCGTGTTGCTTTAACTCAATAAAAGAAACAGTGGGAATGGGATCGGGGCTGCTTGCCACTCGTACCTCACGTACCCTGTCCCACATGGGGCTCACAGCCTTAATCCCTATTTTACAGAAGAGGTAAGTGAGGCACTGAGAAGTTAAGTGACAGCGTGGCTCAGTGGAAAGAGCCCGGGCTTGGGAGCCAGAGGTCATGGGTTCTAATCCCGGCTACGCCATTTGTCAGCTGTGTGACTTTGGGCAAGTCGCTTTACTTCTCTGAGCCTCAGTTACCTCATCTGTAAAATGGAGATGAAGACTGTGAGCCCCCTGTGGGACAACCTGATCACCTTGTATCCCCCCCAGCGCTTAGTACAGTGCTCTGCACACAGTAAGCGCTCAATAAATACGTATGAATGAATGACTCTGCGTCACCACCTTGGGTTCTCGAACCCTGAGGCCGATTTACACCGATTTACCTATTTTGCACCCTTCTTGTTGATAACAGTGACCAAGGGCAAATCATTGAAATTCTTTTTTTTTTCTTTTAACGGTATTTGTTAAGCACTTACTTTATTCCAGGCACTGAGCCCACTGTTGGGTAGGGACTGTCTCTATATGTTGCCAACTTGTACTTTCCAAGCGTTTAGTACAGTGCTCTGCACACAGTAAGTGCTCAATAAATACGATTGATTAATTGATTGATTGATACCAGCTAATGAGGTTGGACACAGTCCCTGCCTCACATGGGGCTCACAGTCCTAATCCCCATTTTACACACGAGGTAACCGAGCACAGAGAAGTGAAGTGACTTGTCCAAGGTCACACAGCAGATATGGGGCAAGGGCAGGATTAGAACCCATCTCCTCTGACTCCAAGGCCCGTTCTCTGTCCACTAGGCCACTCTGCTTCTTGTGTAATAGATTTATCACAACAGTCCATTGAGGTCATAACTGTAATCGGCACGGCCTAGTGGAGCTGTGCCTCAGGCCACTTTTACGTATCCTTGGACAAAAACAAAAAAATGATGGCATTTGTTAAGCGCTAACTATGTGCAAAGCACTGTTCTAAGCACTGGGGGGGATACAAGGTGATCAGGTTGTCCCACGGGGGGCTCACAGTCTTCATCTCCATTTTACGGATGAGGGAACCGAGGCTCAGAGAAGTAAAGCGACTTGCCCAAAGTCACACAGCTGACACATGGCGTAGCCGGGATTAGAACCCATGACCTCTGGCTCCCAAGCCCGGGCTCTTTCCACTGAGCCACGCTGTCACTTAACTTCTCAGAGCCTCATTTCCCTCTTCTGTAAAACGGGGATTAAGACCGTGAGCCCCATGTGGGACAGGGACTGGGTTCAACCTGATTACTTTCTATCTACCCCAGGGCTTAGAACAGTGCCTGGCACGGAGTGAGCGTTTAGCAAATACCAAAATAAAAGTTGTAAAGCTCTGGGGAAAGACTGAACGCTATATAAATGGTAAATAAATATGAAACAGCTGGACATTTTGTGGTATTTCTGAATTATACTTGAATTCGCATCTTGCGGGAGGTCAGGAGGACAAAAGTCTCCAATGGTATTAACCAGACATTAATGTTTGCCACATAATCCTATAAACAAGACTGAGACCTTTCAGACTCTGGACCCTCTCTCATTTTGGATTCTAAAATGTTGTTTTTTTTTGCCTCCACTCAGGGCGAGGAAGGAGTATTGGCAGAATCTGCCGCTCGCTTCTGGCAGACCGTACTGTCCTTCGATGTCACGGCCAGATGCTTGACCAAAGGAACCGCTGAGCTGATGCAGCAAGCAACCACTGGCCCAGAACTGGGTCCCAATCCCACCTCTGGATTCTTTCCCAGTGCTTAGTACAGTGCTCTTCCTGTGCTAAGCACTTAATAAATACTACTACTACTACTACTAATAATAGTGATGGTATTTGTTGAGGGCTTACTATGTGTCAGGAACTGTACCAAGTGCTGGGGTGGATGTGAGCAAGAAGCAGCGTGGCTCAGTGGAAAGAGCCTGGGTTTCGGGGTCAGAGGTCATGGGTTCGAATCCCGACTCCTCCACTTGTCAGCTGTGTGACTTTGGGCAAGTCACTTGACTCCTCTGGGCCTCAGTTACCTCATCTGGAAAATGGGGATTAAGTTTGTGAGCCCCACGCGGGACAAGTTGATTACCTTGTATCTACCCCAGCGCTTAGAACAGTGCTTTGCACGTAGTAAGCGCTTAATAAATGCCATAAAAAAAAAAGGTTGGACACAGGCCCTGTCCCATGTCGGGCTCACAGGCTCAGCCCCCATTTTACAGATGAGGGAACTGAGGCCCAGAGAAGTAAAGTGACTTGCCCAAGGTCACACAGCAGACTTGTGTGCTGAGCGGGGATTAGAATTTTCTGACTCCCAAACCTGTGGTCTATCCACTACACTATACACCATTACACAGCATTTACTATGGGTTAGGTACTTAGAGAAGCAGTGTGGCTCAGTGGAAAGAGCCCGGGCTTTGGAGTCAGAGGTCACGGGTTCAAATCCTGGCTCCGCCTATTGTCAGCTGGGTGACTTTGGGCAAGTCACTTCACTTCTCTGTGCCTCAGTGACCTCATCTGTAAAATGGGGATTAAGACTGAGAGCGCCCCGTGGGACAACCTGATCACCTTGTAACCTCCCCAGTGCTTAGAACAGTGCTTTGCACATAGTAAGTGCTTAATAAATGTTATTATTATTACTATACTTAGTGCTGGGGTAGATTCAAACTAATCAGATTAGACCTAGTCCATGTCCCACACGGGGCTCACAGCATTAATCCTAATTTACGGGAATTGTGTCTGCTAATTTTGTTGTACTCTCCCAAGTGCTTAGTAGAGAAGCAGCGTGGCTTAGTGGGAAGAGCGCAGACTTGGGAGTCGGAGGTCGTGGGTTCTAATCCCGGCTCCGCCACTTGTCAGCTGTGTGACTTTGGGCAAGTCGCTTCACTTCTCTGTGCCTCAGTTACCTCATCTGTAAAATGCGGATGAAGACTGTGAGCCCCACGTGGGACAACCTGATTACCTTGTATCTACCCCAGTGCTTAGAACAGTGCTAGGCACAAAGGAAGCTCTTGACCAATACCATCATTATTATAAGCGCTTAGTACAGGGCTCTGCACACAGTAAGCGTTCAAAAACTACGATTGAATGAATGAATACAGTGCTCTGCACATAGCAAGTGCTCAATAAATATGATCGATTGGTTTTACAGATGAGGCAAAGAGAAGCAAAGTGACTTGCCCCAGGTCACACATCAGACCAGTGGCAGGGCCGGGATTATGTCACTTCTTTGGCAAAATCCTGCCCTCCCAACTCCGCGAGTTCGAATCTCCTCTACCCTCCTGGACTGTAAGTTCATTGTGGGCAGGGACTGTCACTGTTTATTGTTGTATTGCATTTTCCCAAGCGCTTAGGACAGTGCTCTGCACACAGTAAGCGCTGACTAAATACGAGTGAATGAAGGAATCCAGGTCCTTCCAACTCCCAGGTCCCTGCTCTAGCCATTAGGCCACATTGCTTCTCTACTGTAATCTCTAATTCCACCTCAGGAAAGGAAGCGGGTAGTGAAGGGAGTCTCTCCATCGGAGAGAGCGTCAGAGCACCATCCTGAGCGGGGCAAAGTACTTTCGGGCATTGCTTCCCTCCCCATCCACTGCCCTTCCCAGTACGGCCGGGGGCACGGGCGGCTCTGGGACGGTAGCCTCAATCTCGACGATCCCTCCACCAACCCTTCTCCCCTTCACCGCCCCTTCGCCTCTGGCCCGGAACACCCTCCCGCTTTCTATCGATCAATCAATCGTCTTTACTGAGCGCTTACTGTGTGCAGAGCACTGTACTAAGCACTTGGGAAGTACAAGCTGGCAACATCTAGAGACAGTCCCTACCCAACAGCGGGCTCACAGTCTGAAAGGGGGAGACGGAGAACAAAACCAAACATACTAACAAAATAAAATAAATAGAATAGATATGTACAAGTAAAATAAATAAATAAATAGAGTAATAAAATATGTACAAACATATACATATATACAGGTGCTGTGGGGAAGGGAAGGAGGTAAGACGGGAGGGATGGAGAGGGGGATGATCAATCACTCAATCGTATTTATTGAGCCCTTACTGTGTGCAGATTGATGATGATTGATGATCATCATCATCATCAATCGTATTTATTGAGCACGTACTATGTGCAGAGCACTGTACTAAGCGCTTGGGAAGTACAAATTGGCAACATATAGAGACAGTCCCTACCCAACAGTGGGCTCACAGTCTAAAAGGGGGAGACAGAGAACAAAACCAAACATACTAACAAAATAAAATAAATAGAATAGATATGTACAAGTAAAATAAATAAATAAAGAAATAGAGTAATAAATATGTACAAACATCTATACATAGATACAGGTGCTGTGGGGAAGGGAAGGAGGTAAGATCGGTGGGGATGGAGAGGGGGACAAGGGGGAGAGGAAGGAAGGGGCTCAGTCTGGGAAGGCCTCCTGGAGGAGGTGAGCTCTCAGTAGGGCCTTGAAGGGAGGAAGAGAGCTAGCTTGGCGGATGGGCAGAGGGTATCTGCCTATCCGACAGACAATCCCTCTCCCCACCTTCAAAGCCTTATTAAAAGCGCATCTCCTGTGAGAGGCTTTTCCCAACTTGTTTCCTTTCCTCCCACTCCCTTCTGCGTCGCTCTTGCATTTGGATTTTCTTGGGAACACGTCTATCATTCATCATTCATTCATTCATTCAATCGTATTGACTGAGCGCTTACTGTGTGCAAAGCACTGTACTAAGCGCTTGGGAAGTACAAGTTGGCAACATATAGAGACGGTCCCTACCCAACGGTGGGCTCACAGTCTATCAAGTCTGTTATACTGTACTCTCCCAAATGCTTTATACAGTGCCCTGTGCACAGTAAGCACTTGATAAATACAACTGATTGATTGGCATTTGAATTTGAATTTGGGGGGTAAATTTTTGTGTGGGGGGGGGGGGGGGATCACAAGCCCGAAGCTACTCTTTCACCAGTCTGGGCTCCCTCCTGAAGACCAGCCAATGCCCAGAACAGGCAGAGGAAGAAAGGGGTTTTTTTTGACCTGTACCTGGGGTATTACATTCAGTCATATTTATTGAGTGCTTACTGTGTGCAGAGCACTGTACTAAGCGCTTGGGAAGTACAAGTTGGCAACATATAGAGATGGTCCATGCCGTAACCCACCCCTAGTCCCACCCCTCGCTCTTCCATCCATTCAATCGTATTTATTGAGCGCTTACTGTATGCACAGCACTGTACTAAGCGCTTGGGAAGTACAAATCGTCAACATCTAGAGACGGTCCCTACCCAACAACGGGCTCCCAGTCTAGAAGGGGGAGACAGACAACAAAACAAAACATGTGGACAGGTGTCAAGTCACCAGAATAAAGAGAGGTAAAGCTAGAGGCACATCATTAACAAAATAAACAGAATAGATAAATACAACTGATTGATTGATTGGTATTTGAATTTGGGGGGTAAATTTTTGTTGGGGGGATCACAAGCCCGAAGCTACTCTCTCACCTATCTGGGCTCCCTCCTGAAGACCAGCCAATGCCCAGAACAGGCAGAGGAAGAGAGGGGGGTACCGAGCCTCTTTTTGACCTGTACCTGGGGTATTTGGTGCCATAACCCACCCTGGTCCCACCCCCAGCTCTTCCATTCATTCATTCATTCATTCATTCACTCAATCAGATTTATTGAGCGCTTCCTGTGTGCAAAACACTTGCGAAGTACAAATCGGCAACATATAAAGACGGTCCCTACCCAACAACGGGCCCTCAGTCTAGTAGGGGGAGACAGACAACAAAGCAAAACAAGTAGACAGGTGTCGATACTATCAGAATAAATAGAATTATAGCTCTATACACATCGTTAATAAAATATAGTAAATATGTACAAATAAAATAAATAGAGAAATATGTAGGAATATATACAAGTGCTGTGGGGAGGGGAAGGGGGTAAGGCAGAGGGAGGGAGGGGAGAAGGAGGAGGGGAGGAAAAAGGGGGGGGCTCAGTGTGGGAAGGCCTCCTGGAGGAAGTGAGCTCTCAGTAGGGCTTTGAAGGGAGGAAGATGTGTGGAGGGAGGGCATTCAAGGCCAGGGGAAGGACGTGGGCCGGGGGTCGACGGCGGGATGGGCGAGAACGAGGTACAGTGAGGGGGTTAGTGGTGGCAGAGGAGCGGAGGGTGCGGGCTGGGCTGGAGAAGGAGAGAAGGGAGGTGAGGTAGGAGGGGGCGAGGGGATGGACAGCCTTGAAGCCCAGAGTGAGGAGTTAAGCCTCATCTCTGTGGCTGTGTCATAGCGGAAAACTGGGAGTTGTCAGCACCGGATTGAAGAGCGCTGTGCACTGCATTCGAGAACACAGTGGCCTTTTTCGAGACAAGGACAGACTGAAGCAAAGACGCCGCAAACAACGAACATGCCAATGCAACGAGTCAGGGCCTGTGCATGGGCACGGTGCCATCAGAATTACAAACCCTACAGGGGTCTTTTCAGCCTCACAAGCATCCCGAGGTGAATTTCACCCGATATAGCCGTGTGATGGATACTTACACGTGGGACCGTGTGAAATGGCGTTGTGCGTGATGGAGGGGGAGGAAAGGGAACGTATGGTGGTCTTTCTCATTGGCTTAATTTTGAAAATTAATCATAAGGAGGGGGGCAGGTTCAGTAGGGGTGGGGGGGAAACCTGAGGAAGGGGCGTCCAGCGTATCAGCTTCAATAAAGTCTTCCTGCTCATCCCAGCCTGGTCTCTCTACGCTTACCCTTCTCCAGTCCCCGGGTGATGCCTGATGCCAAATGAGCACCCCCTGACCCAGAATTTATGTCTAGGGTCCTAAGCGCTTAGTACAGTGCTCTGCACACAGTAAGTGCTCAATAAATATGATTGAATGAATGAACAAGGTCATCGATCTGGCCGTCAGTCAATAAATCATATTTATAGAACGCTAACTGTGTGCGGAGTACTGTACTAAGCACTTGGGAGAACAGTACTATATTACAGTACAACAGACACAATCCCCGCTCACAACGAGCTTACAGTCAGGAGACGGAGACAAACATTAATAGAAATGAATGAATTAAGAAATGAATAAATTACTAAATAAATTATAAAGGGATGAATAAAGGGAGCAAGTTAGGGCGATGCGGAAGGAAGTGGGAGAAGAGGAAAAGAGGGCTCGGTCAGGGAAGGCTTCTTGGAGGAGATGTGCCTTCAATAAGACTTTGACTTTTTGTCCTTGGTAATTCACACAGGTCATCAACAAGCATCACCTCTAGACTGTAAGCTCCTTGAGGGCAGGGAACCTCTGTATATCGGACTCTCCCAAGCACTTAGTACTGTGCTCTGCATTCAGGAAGTACTCAATAAATACGACTGACAGAGGAGGAAAAAAGAGAGGCCGTACAACTTCGCTCACCTCAAGGGTAATTAGTAAGTCTTATTTTCCCTGCTGGGTTAATCTGCCTGAAGTGAAGTGTATCTAAATTCTCTGGGCCATTTTCATCTGCTAATCTTGCTTTCAGCAATTGCATGTTTGCTTGGTAACACCTTTTCTTTTGCAGGTGGAGTTTCATTAGAGCGCTTTAACCACTGGAACACTGTAAAACCTCTCGTGGAACGAGAATTTTTATGTTTACCCCCAATCTGTTCATTTATAGTCATGGAATCAAACCTCTGTAGCAAACGGGGTTCATGAACAGGCATAAAATTCTAGCTTCTGAACGATGCCTAAGGTTGCCGTTTTCTCTAAAGGACACATTTAGGGAAGGGAAAACCCAACAGAGACAGCATTCGAAACCCTTCTCGAGCCAATTCTTTTCAGAATTCACCTTCCCCAGAAATAAGCTGATTATTCACATCGTTCAGGGTCAGTAGCCTGCCCAGTTCACTGAACCTGCTCTTTCACAGAGCTTGCAAATAATTTGACAGTTTTTGTCTCTGCTTATCAACAGGGGACCTCACTCTCTGACTGTATAGTCTGCACCTTTATATACGGTTTTGTAACTTTTCTTAGCGCTGGGTATTTCTTTGCAGAAGTCTTTTACACTACATTTTTGCCCGGATGAATTTTTAGCACAAGCCAGCTTCCTGATCTTGCATTGTGTTTTGCCAGTGAGGACAGCCAACAGGGCAACAGAAAGGTTCCCGGCATGGCGTAGTTGAAGCAGTATAGCACAGCGGAGAGAGCGTGGGCCTGGGAATCAGAAGGTCACGCGTTCTAATCCCGGTTCTAATCCCGGCTTCACCCCTTGTCTGCTGCATGACCTTGGATGAGTCACTTCCCTTCTCAGTCCCTCCGTTCCCTCATCTGTAAAATGGGGATTGAGACTGTGAGCCCCACATAGGACAGGGACTGTGTCCAGCCTGATTTACGTGTATCCACCCCAGCACTTAGTACAGTGCCTGGCACACAGTAAGCACCTAACAGATACCACAATTATTATTATTATTAGGTGCTTACTGTCACTGGGCTGCATCGGAATGGGATTGGGTGGAATCCGAGGTGAGGAATCTGAGGCCCAGAGAGGTTAAGTGACTTGACTGAGATCATCCAGCAGTCAAGTGGCACAGCTGGCACTAGAACCCAGGTCTTCTGACTTTCAGTCCCTTCCTCTTTCCCTTAAGCCACCCTGACGGTAGAAGAAACCACGGAGTGGACATGATTCCTAGATTCAGTATCTTGCTGGCCCACGGTCATTTGCGAAGAAGCTCCTGGGCTGGTGCTGCTGCTCACTGTGAGCAGGGAAAGTGTCTGTTTATTGTCTTATTGTACTCTCCCAAGCACTTAGTACAGTGCTGCACACACAGTAAGCGCTCAATACGACTGAATGAACAAATGAATGATAACTCTGTTAACAGCTGAACTGACCTTTAGTCAGGAAATTCTAATAATCTGGCCTTTTTCGCCAAATGGAACATTTCCCCGTGGAACGGCTGGGAGAAACTGGTTGAAACTAGCACATCCCAGCTGGACAATTTATGTTGACTGAGCTAGAAAAAAATAAACCCACAAAAGGCTCAGAGCCCTCTGATAAACCTTCCAGCGTTTCGAGTTCGCAACATGAACTCTACGGACCGGTGGCCTGAAAGCGATCCAGAGAGATCTGGAGAGACGGGTTGAAATAAAGGGTGAAGGTTAGCTGGGAAAGAAAAAAAAAGATACAGCGGCCGGTTTGGGGTGGTTTGATTCTCCTGCGTAGAGGCCTATGCAAAGTTAGGCAATTCTTTTTTTGGCTGAACAGTGAGCTCTGTAGCAAGATACGCCAGCACATCTCTGGTTTAATAAATAATAAAAGTGCCTCGGCTGGAGGGACATAGTCTGTGGCAGCTGAAGCAGTACTGACGCGTGCTGTGCAGCTAACTCCCCTGGAGATGTGGGTCTGGGGAGCCGAGGGAAGCAAATATCAATCAATCAATCCTCAATCAATCAATCAATTGTATTTATTGAGCGCTTAAGGCCCTACTGAGAGCTCACCTCCTCCAGGAGGCCTTCCCAGACTGAGCCCCTTCCTTCCTCTCCCCCTCATCCCCCTCTCCATCCCCCCATCTTACCTCCTTCCCTTCCCCACAGCACCTGTATATATGTATATATGTTTGTACATACTTATTACTCTATTTATTTATTTATTTTACTAGTACATATCTATTCTATTTATTTCATTTTGTTAGTATGTTTGGTTTTGTTCTCTGTCTCCCCCTTTTAGACTGTGAGCCCGCTGTTGGGTAGGGACTGTATATTTTGCCAACTTGTACTTCCCAAGCGCTTAGTACAGTGCTCTGCACACAGTAAGCGCTCAATAAATACGATTGATTGATTGATTGATTGATTGATTGCACAGCACTGTATAAGCTCTTGGGAAGTACAAGTCGGCAACACATAGAGACAGTCCCTACCCAACAGCGGGCTCACAATCCTCCTCTAGCCTGTAAGCTTATTGTGGGAATGTGTCTGTTTATCATTGCAGTGTACTCTCCCAGGCGCTTAGTACAGTGTTCTGCACACAGTAAGTGCTCAATAAATACAATCGAATGAATCGGTCAATTAATGGAATTTATTGAGCCCTGTACTGAGCGACTGGGAGAGGATGATATAACAATATAACAGAGTTGGTAAAAATGAGGAATGGGATAGTGTTACAGGATTAGAGATGTCAGTACAGCCTCAGCGCCCCTCCTGTATATGTTGGCTGGGCTCCTGCTTTGGGAACTAATTAGGGTTAGGATTAGGGGTAGTCTAAATCTCCATTTTACAGATTAGGTAACTGAGGCCCCGAGAAGGGAAGTGACTTGACTGAGGTCACAGAGCAGACATGTGGCATAGCAAGGATTAGAACCCAAGTCCTCTAACTCCCAGGCCTGTCCTCTTTCCACTATTCATTCATTCATTCATTCAATCGTATTTATTGAGCGCTTACTGTGTGCAGAGCACTGTACTAAGCGTTTGGTCTTGCTAGGTCTTGCTGCTTTTGTGAGATACATCTCTAGATTATACACTTCTTATGGGCAGGGAATATGTCTGTTTATTGTTATGTTGTATTCTCTCAAGCACTGAGAACAGTGCTTTGCACAGAGTAAGCGCTCAATAAAAATGATTGAATGAATGAATGAACAAATGAATGATTCCAATGGTGAAATGAAAGCATGTATAGCAGAATCGACTGTTCATTCATTCAATCGTATTTATTCAGCGCTTACTGTGTGCAGAGCACTGTACTAAGCGCTTGGGAAGTACAAGTTGGCACCATCTAGAGATGGTCCCTACCCGACAATGGGCTCACGGTCTAGAAGGGGGAGACAGACAACAAAACATGTGGACAGGTGTCAAGTCATCACAATAAATAGAAATAAAGCTAGATACAAATCATTAACAAAATAATATAATACTAGGTATTAGCTCCAGGCTTGGTGTTACTAATCCAAAAAAAAACCCCTTGGACTAAACCTACTGTGTTTTCAATAAAGGGACATAAACAAATTGAAGCAGTGTGGTCTAGTGGAAAGAGCAGGGGCCTGAGAGTCAGAGGACCTGAATTCTAATCCTGGTTCCATCAACTGCTTGCTGTGTGATCTTGGGCAAGTCACTTTCCTCCTCTGTGCCTCAGTTCTCTCGCTCCTACTTAGACTGTGAGCCCCTTGTGGGTCAGGGACTCTGTCAAACCTAATTAACTTGCATCCATCCCAGCACTTAGAACAGTGCTTGACACATAGCAAGTGCTTAATCAATACCATTTTTTAAAAAATATCCCACTTTTTGACGTTTTCCCAGCCATTTCTCAAAAAGAATGAGAACAGGGTGAGCTTTCAAACCTAAAGGTGTCTAAGTAGGTAATTTTGCAATGATACAAATGATCGATTGTTTAGTCACCAGATATACGTCCGACTCTGAAATAGATATGATATCTTAAAGGGTATCTTAAGATCATGATATCTTAAAGGGTCTGTCACAGCCCTTGAGCCCCAAAGCGCAGATGTTACAAGCGGGCCTGCATAGCTTGCAAAGCCCTCATGACCCGAATGTTATTTTAACACACTGTGATGATGATGATGATGATGATGCTAACTGTGGTATTTGTTAGGCACTTACTATGTGCCAGGCACTGTACTAAGTACTGGGGTAGATACATGCAAATTGGGTCGGACACAGTCCCTGTCCCACATGGACAGTAGCAGTCCCTCCTACCTCACCTCCCTTCTCTCCTTCTCCAGCCCAGCCTGCACCCTCCGCTCCTCTGCTGCCGCTCACCTCCTCACTGTACCCCATCCTCGCCCGTCCCACCGTCGACCCCCGGCCCACGTCCACCCCCAGGCCTGGAGTGCCCTCCCTCCCCACATCTTCATCCCCACATCTTCCTCCCTTCAAAGCCCTACTGAGAGCTCACCTGCTCCAGACTGAGCCCCCTTTCCCCTCTCCCCCTCCCCATCCCCCCCGCCCTACCTCCTTCCCCTCCCCACAGCACCTGTATATATGTTTGTACAGATTTATGACTCTATTTTACTTGTACATATTTACTATTCGATTTATTTTGTTAATGATGTGCATTTAGCTTTGTTCTGACGACTTGACACCTGTCCACATGTTTAGTTTTGTTGTCTGTCTCCCCCTTCTAGACTGTGAGCCCATTGTTGGGTAGGGACTGTCTCTATATGTTGCCAACTTGTACTTCCCAAGCGCTTAGTACAGTGCTCTGCACACAGTAAGCGCTCAATACATACGATTGAATGAATGAATGAATGAAATAACTTGTGACCATTCCAAAGCTTGCAGAAAACAGATGGTGGACCTTTCCCTCCAGGAATTTTTGGTAACACTGCCAACTCTGGCACAAACACGTTAGCTGGAGGGTCAAAAGAGTTGGACTTATACTGTGGGCATTCATGGGTGACAACCACCTGGTTAGACCACGGGCATTTCTCGCTGGTTCTACATAATGCCACCGTCTAGGTAATACCACATCCCATATATATTGTTATTATTATATGCTTATTCCTTGCCAATCACTGGGTTAAACCCAGAGGTAGGTACAATAATGTTGGCATTTGTTAAGCGCTTACTATGTGCAAAGCACTGTTCTAAGCGCTGGGGGGGGATACAAAGTGATCAGGTTGTCCCACGTGGGGCTCACAGTCTTAATCCCCATTTTACAGATGAGGTAACTGAGGCCCAGAGAAGTGAAGCGACTTGCCCAAAGTCACACAGCTGACAATTGGCGGAGCCGGGATTTGAACCCGTGACCTCTGATTCCAAAGCCCGGGCTCTTTCCACTGAGCCACGCTGCTTCTCAAGGCCACCCAGGCCAGGGAGGGTACATGAATGTGGCATGAATATTTTTACTGGACATAGTAGAAGTGTATCAAACTCCTCTTATTCAGTTGTATTTATTGAGCACTTACCGTGTGCGAAGCACTGAACTAAGCACTTGGGAGAGTACGAAATAACAATAAAGAGATGTAACACACAAGAGCTTCTAGGGGAGAAATGTCTTCCTGCATTTACAAATGCAGGTACTGCCAGACTGCCTGCCTCCATGGAATCAATTATTTATTTATTGAGAGCCCACTGTATGCAGAGCACTGTACTCAAGGCTTGGGAGAATTTTATAGTTAAAAGAAAGATACCTGCTCTCATGGAGTTTACGATCTAATGATATCGGGTGAAGTCTCCAGCATGCAGCTGAGAAGTGGGGGAGGATGTGAAGGCAGTCCTGAAGGGCAGGGGGAAGAGGAGGGCTATGAAATGCCGTCAAAGGGACGACTTCACCAGCATTCTCCAAGGCCACCTCCTTGCCTTTTTGTGGAGGGTCTGTCCCAAGTGAACAAAACACGTGAACGGGAAACATGGCCACATAGTGGAATCCAGCTACTGGCACAAGTCTGCCCTCTCCATCCCTCCATCTTACCGCCTTCCCTTCCCCACAGCGCCTGTATATATTTCTATATGTTTGTACATATTTATTACTCTATTTATTTATTTATTAATTTAACCTGCACATATCTATTCTATTTATTTTATTTTGTTAGTATGTTTGGTTTTGTTCTCCGTCTCCCCCTTTTAGACTGTGAGCCCACTATTGGGTAGGGACTGTCTCTATATGTTGCCAACTTGTACTTCCCAAGCGCTTAGTACAGTGCTCTGCACACAGTAAGCGCTCAATAAATACGATTGATTGATTGATTGATTGATTGGAAGAAGAGAAGGATCCAGGAGAAGAAAATGAAGAGGAAGAGGAGGAGAAAAAGGATAAGGAGAAGGAGGAGAAGGAAGAGGAGGAGAAAAAGGAAATCAAAGAGGAGGCAGAAGCAGATTTGTCTTCATGCATTACAGAAAGCTATCACTTGTTTTTTGCCTTACAGTTCGTGAAAATATTCCAAACTACAGTTCTCAGTTATTGGAAGCCATAAAACCCACGACAAAAGTCTAAAATACGGTTGCGGAACTCAAACGTTGGTTTGATTCTCTCCCAGAAGCACAGCGAATGCTGAATTAATTCCACTGACTGACTGACTGATTCCCTTCTGAGCCCCCCAAAGAAAATCTCTGCAGGGGTCTGAGGCTGAGTAGGGGGGCTTTCCTCACAGAGAGAGGTGGAGAACACCTGAATGGCCGACCCCTGCGTCGGCTGAGCGCGGACTGCCCCGTCCTGCGGCCCGGGCACGTGGAATCGTGGCGGAGAGGGCTGGGAGAAGGGCTGACCTGAGAGAAGAAGCAACCTCTGCTCTGGTGGCAGAAAGTCAAGGGGTGGAACACCCATCCTCCTCTTCCTCCTCCTCCTCCTCTCCACTGCAGTGTTTGCTTGGTTCCTGCCATCAGGGGCAAGAAACAAGGACTTTGGCCTCGTCGTGAGCCGTCACTTTCTCCCCCAGCTGATTTGTGCTGATGCGTCAGGGCTCTTGCCCTGGAACAGCCCGGGCACCGTGGGGCCCGGCCGGAGGAAGGATCGCTGACGGACATCAGGGGCCTTCCCTCTCCCCTATCCATTCATTCGTATTTATTGACTGCTTACTGTGTGCAGAGCACTGTACTAAGCGCTTGGAAAGTACAATTCAGCAATCCCTGTCCACAATGGGCTTACGGCCTAGAAGGGGGGAGACGGGCATCAAAACAAGTAAACGGGCATCAATAGCATCGACATAAATAAATAGAATTAGAGATATATACGCATCAAAACAAGTAAACAGGCATTCATATGAATAAATAGAATTATAGATATGCACTTCTATACACAAGTGCCGTGGGGTGGGGAGGCGGACTAGCGCAAAGGAAGCGAGTCGGGGTGGTGGGGAGGGGAAGGGGAGCTGAGGAAAAGGGGGGCTTAGTCTGGGTTAGGCTGTAAAATCGTTATGGGCGGGGAACGTGTCTGCTATTTCTGTTGCGCCGTACTTTCCCAAGTGCTTAGTACAGTGCTCTGCACATAGTAAGCGCTCAATAAATACCATTCATTCAATCATATTTATTCAATCAATCAATCAATCGTATTTATTGAGCGCTTACTGTGTACAGAGCACTGTACTAAGCTCTTGGGAAGTACAAGTTGGCAACATATAGAGACAGTCCCTACCCAACAGTGGGCTCACTGTCTAGAAGGGGGAGACAGAGAACAAAACCAAACATACTAACAAAATAAAATCAATAGAATAGATATGTACTAGTAAAATAAATAAATAGAGTAATAAATATGCACAAATATATATACATATATACAGGTGCTGTGGGGAAGGGAAGGAGGTAAGATGGCGGGGATGGCGAGGGGGATGAGGGGGAGAGGAAGGAAGGGGCTCTTACTGTGTGCAGAGCACTGGACTAAGCACTCAGAAAGTACAATTTGGCACTAACTGATAGATTGATCTCAGTGAGTTGTCTTATGTGAGACCTGGAGTTCATTCATTCATTCATTCATTCATTCATTCATTCAATCGTATTTATTGAGCACTTACTGTGTACAGACCACTGTACTAAGCGCTTGAGAAGTACAAGTTGGCAACATGTAGAGACGGTCCCTACCCAACAGCGGGCTCACAGTCTAGAAGGGGGAAACGGACCACGAAACAAAACATATTAACACAATAAAATAAATCGAATAGTAAATATGTACAAGTAAAATAGAGTAATAAATCTGTACAAACATATATACAGGTGCTGTGGGGAGGGGAAGGAGGTAGGGCGGGGGGGTGGGGAGGAGGAGAGGAAAAAGGGGGCTCAGTTGGGAAGGCCTCCTGGAGGAGGTGAGCTCTCAGTAGGACTTTGAAGGGAGGAAGATGTGGGGATGAAGATGTGGGGAGAGAGGGCATTCCAGGCCAGGGGGAGGACATGTGCCAGGGGTCGACGGCGGGATGGGCACCTTCTCCTAAAATCCCATCTCCTACAAGAGAAGCAGTGTGGCCTAATGGAGAGAGCACAGCCCTGGGAGTCAGAAGGGCCTGGGTTCTAAACCTGCCTCTGCCACGTGTCTGCTGGATGACCATAAGCAATTCATTTCACTTTTCTGTGCCTGTTACCTCATTTGTAAAATGGGGATTAAGACTGCGAGGTCCGTGTGGGACAGGGACTGCGTCCAACTTGATTAGCTTGTTTCCACCCCGGTGTTTAGTACAGTGCCTCAGTACAAATCGGCAACATATATGGAGATGGTCCCTACCCAACAAGGGGCTCACAGCCTAGAATTCTAGCCCCCTGTCCCACATGGGGCTGACAGTCTTAATCTCCATTTTACAGATGAGGGAACTGAGCCTCAGAGAAGTGAAGTAACTTGCCCAAGGTCACACAGCAGACAAGTGGCAGAGTCAGGATTAGAACGCCGGTCCCCTGATTCCCAGGCCTGTGCTCTAATCAATCAATCAATCAATCAATCGTATTTATTGAGCGCTTACTGTGTGCAGAGTACTGTACTAAGTGCTTGGGAAGTACAAGTTGGCAACACCTATCCACTAAGCCACGCTGCTTCATGACTGCAGCACAGTGCCAATGCTGTGCCATAGAGGAAAAGAAAGTTAGCTACCCCGAAAGCCTTTTGTTCCAACATTCATTCTTAATTTTAACTTAAGTTTAGCACTGAATCAATCAATCAATCATATTTATTCATTCATTCATTCAATCGTATTTATTGAGCGCTTACTGTGTGCAGAGCACTGGACTAAGCACTTGGGAAGTACAAGTTAGCAACATCTAGAGACGGTCCCTACCCAACAGTGGGCTCACAGTTTAGAAGGGGGAGACAGACAACAAAACAAAACCTATAAACCAAACAAAATAAATAGAATAAATATGTACAAGTAAAATAGAGTAATAAATATGTACAAACATATATACATATTCATTCATTCATTCAATCGTATTTCTTGAGCACTTACTGTGTGCAGAGCACTGTACTAAGCGCTTGGGAAGTACAAGTTAGCAACATCTAGATACGGTCCCTACCCAACAGTGGGCTCACAGTCTAGAAGGGGGAGACAGACAGCAAAACAAAACCTATAAACCAAATAAAATAAATAGAATAAATATGTACAAGTAAAACAGAGTAATAAATATGTACAAACATATATACATATTCATTCATTCATTCAATCGTATTTCTTGAGCGCTTACTGTGTGCAGAGCACTGTACTAAGTGCTTGGGAAGTACAAGTTGGCAACATATAGAGACAGTCCCTACCCAACAGTGGGCTCACAGTCTAGAAGGGGGAGACAGACAACAAAACAAAACCTATAAACCAAATAAAATAAATAGAATAAATATGTACAAGTAAAATAGAGTAATAAATATGTACAAACATATATACATATTCATTCATTCAATCGTATTTATTGAGAGCTTACTGTGTGCAGAGCACTGTACTAAGCGCTTGGGAAGTACAAGTTGGCAACATCTAGATACGGTCCCTACCCAACAGCGGGCTCACAGTCTAGAAGGGGGAGACAGACAACAAAACAAAACCTATAAACCAAATAAAATAAATAGAATAAATATGTACAAGTAAAATAGAGTAATAAATATGTACAAACATATATACAGATTCATTCATTCATTCATTCAATCGTATTTATCGAGCGCTTACTGTGTGCAGAGCACTGTACTAAGCGCTTGGGCAGTGCAAGCTGGCAACATATAGAGACAGTCCCTACCCAACAGTGGGCTCACAGTCTAAAAAGTGGGCTCACAGTCTAAAATGTTATTAATCCTATTCCTATAATTATGTCCTTCTCCAAACATGTTTAAGTGTGGCGTGTCCAGTACCCAGACCTTCCCTACGTGATATATTTTAGTGAGGGCCCGTATTTTTCTTCAGAAACTTTCCTATTTCCTTCTAGGACTTTTTTTTTTTAAACTCTTGGCTTCGAAGTGAGTCTACAAAAAACACAGTGTACATCTCGCCGTGAGTAAAGGAACAGGTTCGGCTCAACAGATTCCCTCCTTTGCTCGGGTTTGCCCTTGTGAACCGTTCCTGCCCCTCTCGCTGGAAACTGCTGCCCTAAGGAGAATGATTGAGTACAATGTTTGAGTATGATGGTCCAAGGTCGGTTCTGCATAGAAATACTATTTTACTGTTTGTTCTGCCGGGTAACCCGTCTGTAAATACCGAATTGGGCTTCAGTTACATAACTTTCAAACGTGTAGCCTGGCAGTGGCCATGTTTTATGCGCCTGCCCCCTGTTATCCCTTCCAATCCATGACCGGTTACCTTCATTATTATTTTTATTTGACCTATTTTACTATACTGGGAGCCCCACAAGGGCCAGGCCCATGTCTTCTTTCTGCTCAGTACCCCTACTCCAGCGTTGAGCGGGTGGGAGGGGCATCTCTGAGGGGAAAAGTGCCTTTAGGAATTCCAGGAAAGGGTCGCATCTTTCCTGCTATATCCCTTTGAGCTGCTTTTTTTAAAAAAACCATTTTAATGCTTGTTCATTCATTCATTCAATCGTATTTATTGAGCGCTCACTGTGTGCAGAGCACTGTACTAAGCGCGCGCTTGGGAAGTGGGAAGCAGCTTGGCTCAGTGGAAAGAGCCCGGGCTTTGGAGTCAGAGGTCAGGGGTTCAAATCCCGGCTCCGCCAGTTGTCATCTGTGTGACTTTGGGCAAGTCACTTCACTTCTCTGGGCCTCAGTTCCCTCATCTGGAAAATGGGGATTAAGACTGTGAGCCCCCCATGGGGCAACCTCCCCAGCGCTTAGAACAGCGCTTTGCACATAGTAAGCACTTAATAAATGCCATCATTATTATTATTATTATTACAAGTTGGCCACCTATAGAGACGGTCCCTACCCAACAACGGGCTCACGACCTAGAAATAAGCTGTTGTGAAGTAATAAAAGTACTTAGTGGAAAGACCACGGGCTTGGGAGTCAGAGGTCATGGGTTCTAATTCCGCCTCCGCCACTTGTCAGGTGTGTGACTTTGGGCAAGTCACTCCACTTCTCTGGGCCTCAGTTACCTCATTGTAAACTGGGGATCTGTAGACTGTGAGCTCCACATGGGACAACCTGATTACTTTGTATCTACCCCAGTGCCTAGTACAGTGCTCGGCATTCATTCATTCATTCAATCATATTTATTGAGCGCTTACTGTGTGAAGAGCACTGTACTAAGCGCTTGGGAAGGACACGTTGGCCACATCTAGAGATGGTCCCTACCCAACAGCAGGCTCTCGGCCTAGAAATATGCTGTTGTGAAGTAATCAATCAATCAATCATATTTATTGAGCACTTACTGTGTGCAGAGCACTGTACTAAGCGCTTGGGAAGGACAAGTTGGCAACATCTAGAGACGGTCCCTACCCAACAGCGGGCTCACAGTCTAGGAGGGGAAGACAGACAACAAAACAAAACATATTCCACGAGAAGGGGGTGGTCCACAGCGTTGAAAGGAGCTGAGAGGCTTAGTGAGCGCTTAACAAATACCACCATTATTATTATTATTACTGCTCTTTGAGGAGCCAAGGTATGCCCTCTTTCCAAGCATTTAGCTATGCATAAGTAATTTTTTCTGCAAATGTCTTAGTCACCCTTAATAAAGGTTTATGCACCTTAGCATTTATGCACTGTCTTGATTTTGACTAACTTCCATTTGTTCCTTTTAGACTGTGAGCCCACTGTTGGGTAGGGACTGTCTCTAGATGTTGCCAACTTGTACTTCCCAAGCGCTTAGTACAGTGCTCTGCTCACAGTAAGCGCTCAATAAATACGATTGATTGATTGATTGTTTACTCATCTATATGTTGTTTCATTCTTTCCCTAGCAACAGCCATAAAATTTGCGACTGGCTTGTGACGGTCAGTCCCCTGTTACATTGTGAGATCCTTGAGGGCAGGGACCTTGTCTTTTCCTCAATTAAACTCTCCCAAATGTGTTGTTCCATGCTCTGCCCGCAGTAGGTGTTCAATAAATACTATTGATTGATTGATTTTAATCCAGATTATAACTCAGAAGTAGCAATACTCGAAACCTGCAAATTGAGGACCTTTCCATCAGGTAGTTATTTTCTTTTTTAAATGATTGGGAAAACTACCTTCTCCCATCCTCATATTTTGCATTAAAAGAAGTTACCTCGGAGAGGTTTTAGACGTTCCTCACGGAGTACCAGTTAACTTTGCGCATAACCCCTCTCGCCAGCCGTTATTAATCAATCGATCAATCAATGGTATTTATTGAGTGCTTACTATGTGCAGAGCACTGTACTAGGCGGTTGGGGAAGTACAATTTATTCATTCATTCATTCAATCGTATTTATTGAGCGCTTACTATGTGCAGAGCACTGTACTAGGCGGTTGGGGAAGTACAATTCATTCATTCATTCATTCAATCATATTTATTGAGCGCTTACTGTGTGCAGAGCACTGTACTAAGCGCTTGGGAAGTATAAGTTGGCAACATAGAGAGACGGTCCCTACCCAACAGCGGGCTCACAGTCGAGAAGGCAATCAATCAATCGTATTTATTGAGCGCTTACTGTGTGCACAGCACTGTACTAAGTGCTTGGGAAGTACAAGTTGGCAACATATAGAGACAGTCCCTACCCAACAGTGGGCTCACAGTCTAAAAGGGGGAGACAGAGAACAAAACCAAACATACTAACAAAATAAAATAAATAGAATAGATATGTACAAGTAAAATAAATAGATAAATAAATAGAGTAATAAATATGTACAAACATATATACATATATACAGGTGCTGTGGGGAAGGGAAGGAGGTAAGATGCGGGGGATGGAGAGGGGGAATGCAACAAAATTGTTCCCTGCCCATGAGTTTACAGTCTAGAGGGGGAGACAGACACAAATATAAATAAATAATATATGATATACGATTTTACGGCGTGGCTTAGTGGAAAGAGCCCGGGCTTGGGAGTCAGAGGTCATGGGTTCTAATCCCAGCCCCGCCACTTGTCAGCTGCATGACTTTGGGAAAGTCACTTAACTTCTCTGTGCTTCAGTTACCTCATCTGTAAAATGGGGATTAAGACTGTAAACCCCACGTGGGACAACCTGATTACCTTGTATCTATCCCAGCGCTTGGAACAGTGCTTGGCACATAGCAAGCGCTTAACAAATACCATCATTATTATTTTTATTTGACCTATTTTACTATACTGGGAGCCCCACAAGGGCCAGGCCCACGTCTTCTTTCTGCTCAGTACCCCTACTCCAGAAGACCAAAACCTGCATAGAGGAATTGATTCTAGTGGTAGTGGTTTGTGCAGTACCAACCTCATTTCTCTTCCCTGTCAGTCATATTCCCACTGGGGCATCTGTGCTTCAGTTACCTCATCTGTAAAATGGGGATTAAGACTGTAAACCCCACATGGGACAACCTGATTGCCTTGTATCTACCCCAGCGCTTAGATCAGTGCTTGGCACATAGTAAGCGCTTAACAAATACCTTCATTATTATTATTATTTGACCTATTTTATTATACTGGGAGCCCCACAAGGGCCAGGCCCATGGCTTCTTTCTGCTCAGTACCCCTACTCCAGAAGACCAAAACCTGCATAGAGGAATTGATGCTAGTGGTTTGTGCAGTACCAATCTTATTCTCTTCCCTGTCAGTCATATTCCCACTGGGGCATGGAAGGCAGCACATAACAACATGCATCTGTGCTGCTTACCCACGTTAGCCGGCTTCTGACACAACCCGGAGTAGATCCCAGGTTCCCTGAATCTCAGAGCATCACTCTTTCCATTGGCCCAGCGGCAGATTTGGACAGAACCGGGCATCTTGTTCTGACAACACAACTAAATGACGTGCCATAAAAAAAAATCTAGCAACTGGGCTGACTTTGGCACCTCCGAAAACGTGGCACGGCTACCCTGCTTTGTCCTCCCAATGATCATAGACGTTAAATACAAAAGACACTTCTTCCTCTCCCCCTCGTCCCCCCTCCATCCCTCCCATCTTACCTCCTTCCCTTCCCCACAGCAATCAATCAATCAATCAATCGTATTTATTGAGCGCTTACTGTGTGCAGAGCACTGTACTAAGCACTTGGGAAGTACAAGTTGGCAACATATAGAGACAGTCCCTACCCCACAGTGGGCTCACAGTTTAAAAGAGGGAGACAGAGAACGAAACCAAACACACTAACAAAATAAAATAAATAGAATAGATATGTACAAGTACAATAAATAAATAGAGTAATAAATCTGTACAAACATATATACATATATACAGGTGCTGTGGGGAAGGGAAGGAGGTAAGATGGGGGGATGGGGTACATATATACAGCACATGTATATATGTATATATGTCTGTACATATTTATTACTCTATTTATTTATTTATTTATTTTACTTGCACATATCTATTCTATTTATTTTATTTTGTTAGTATGTTTGGTTTTGTTCTCTGTCTCCCCCCTTTTAGACTGTGAGCCCACTGTTGGGTAGGGACTGTCTCTATATGTTGCCAACTTGTACTTCCCAAGCGCTTAGTACAGTGCTGTGCACACAGTAAGCGCTCAATAAATGCAATTGATTGATTGGTTGATTGCCAACTTGTACTTCCCAAGTGCTTAGTACAGGGCTCTGCACACAGTAAGGGCTCAATAAATACAATTGATTGATTGATTCTTCCTCTCTCCGTAGACTATGTCTACCAACTCTGTTATAATGTCCTCTCCCAAATGCTCCGCACACAATAAGCACTCAATAAATACCACTGGTTGATTGGCAAGGCTGACCAGCTTCCAAAGCAGAAGTTAAATACCTGGGGTGTGTGGGGAAACCCCAGACGCCGCAGGCCGATGGAAGGTCTGGAGTGAAAAAGTGAGTGACCATATCTAGCATGCGAATGTGGGGGAAGTGAAGGGAAGGGTGAAAGTGGGGAGGATCTGCCATATTGATGTTTTATTGAGAGCCCAGATGCCAACTTGTACTTCCCAAGCACTTAGTACAGTGCTCTGCACACAGTAAGCGCTCAATAAATACGATTGATGATGATGATGCCAGCCCCAAGGGGCAGGAGGCCATTCATTCTTCCAATCGCTTTTATTGAGCGCTTACTGTGTGCGGAGCACTGTACCAAGTGCTTGGGAGAGTATGCCCTGCACGGTTTCCAGCCACTGTGAAGCTGAAGCTGTTTGGGTTGGATCAATCAATCAATCGATCAATCAATCAATCATATTTATGGAACGCTTACTGTGTGCAGAGCACTGTACTAAGCGCTTGGGAAGTACAAGTTGGCAACATATAGAGATGGTCCCTACCCAACAGTGGGCTCACAGTCTAGAAGGGGGAGACAGGGAACAAAAGCAAACATCTATCAATCAATCAATCGTATTTATTGAGCGCTTACTGTGTGCAGAGCACCATACTAAGCGCTTGGGAAGTCCAAGTTGGCAACATAGAGAGACGGTCCCTACCCAACAGTGGGCTCACAGTCTAGAAGGGGGAGACAGAGAACAAAACCAAACATACTAACAAAATAAAATAGAATAGATATGTACAAGTGAAATAAATAGAATAATAAATATGTACAAACATATATACATATATACAGGTGCTGTGGGGAAGGGAAGGAGGTAAGACGGTGGGGATGGAGAGGGGGACGAGGGGGAGAGGAAGGAGGGGGCTCAGTCTGGTAAGGGTCCCATCTCTTCACCCCTCGGGGGCTCGACTTGCTGTGCGCAAGGACTGTGTCTACCAACTCTATTATACTGTCAATCAATCAATCAATCGCATTTATTGAGCGCTTACTGTGTGCAGAGCTCTCCCTCTGTCCTCTCCCAAGTGCTCTGCACACAGTAAGCACTCAATAAATACCACTAGTTGATTGACAAGGCTGACCAGCTTCCAAGCTGGGTCTTCAAGACCTTGAAATTGGGGGTGTGTGTGGGTGTGTGGGTGTGTGTGTGTGTGTGTGTGTGTGTGTGTGTGTGTGTGTGTGTGTGTGTGTGTGTGTGTGTGAGTGTGTGTGCCACTTCACCCTCCTGTCTGCTCCCCTCCCCTGCCCCCGTGCAGCCCCCGGCTTGGTAGTCAGAGGACGTGGGTTCTAATCCCGGCTCCGCCACTTGTCTGCTGTGTGACCTCGGGCGAGTCCCGTCATTTCTCTGTGCCTGTTACCTCATCTGTATAACGGGGATGAAGACTGTGGGCCCCACGTGGGACAACATGATGACTTTGTATCTGCTCCGGTGCTTAGAATGGTGCTTGGCACACAGTCAGTGCTTAACAAATACTAGTACCATTATTATTATTATTTTAATGGTATTAGTTAAGTGCTATGTGCTAAGCACTGTTCTAAGGGCTGATTTGAGGCTGGGAGGCCCACGGAGGGGAGCACTTAACAAATACCATTATTAGTAGTATTATTATTGTGTTTGTTAAGCGCTATGCGCCAAGCACTGTTCTAAGCACTGATTTGAGGCTGGGAGGCCCGTGGAGGGGAGTGCTTAACAAATACCATTATTATTATGGTGTTTGTTAAGCGCTATGCGCCAAGCACTGTTCTAAGCACTGATTTGAGGCTGGGAGGTCCACGGAGGGGAGTGCTTAACAAATACCATTATTATTATTGCGTTTGTTAAGTGCTGACTATGTGCCAAGCACTGTTCTAAGTGCTAATTTGAGGCTGGGGGGCCCGTGGAGGGGAGCGCTTAATAAATCCCATCATTATTATTATTATTATTATGTTTGTTAAGCGCTATGTGCCAAGCACTGTTCTAAGCGCTGATTTGAGGCTGGGAGGCCGTGGAGGGGAGCGCTTAACAAATACCATTATTATTATTATTATTGTGTTTGTTAAGCGTTGACTACATGCCGAGCACTGTTCTAAGTGCTGATTTGAGGCTGGGAGGCCTGCGGAGGGGAGTGCTTAACAAATACTATTATTATTATTATTGTTAAGTGCTGACTCTGTGCCAAGCACTGTTCTAAGCGCTGATTTGAGGCTGGGAGGCCGTGGAGGGGAGCGCTTTACAAATACCATTATTATTATTATTGTGTTTGTTTTAAGCGTTGACTACGTGCCGAGCACTGTTCTAAGTGCTGATTTGAGGCTGGGAGGCCTGCGGTGGGGAGTGCTTAACAAATACCATTATTATTATTATTATGGTGTTTGTTAAGTGCTGACTTTGTGCCAAGCACTGTTCTAAGCACTGATTTGAGGCTGGGAGGCCCGCAGAGGGAAGCGCTTAACAAATACCATTATTATTATTATTATTATTATTATTATTATTATTATTATTATGGTGTTTGTTAAGTGCTGACCTCCAGGTGGGCTTCCCAGACTAGGCCCCCTTCCCATCTCCCCCACCCTACCTCCTTCCCCTCCCCGCAGCACCTGTATATATGGTTGTACATATTTATCACTCCATTTATTTTACTTGTACATATTTACTATTCTATTTATTTTATTTTGTTAATATGTTTTGTCCTGTTGTCTGACCTCTCCCAAGTGCTCTGCACACAGTAAGTACTCAATAAATAATGATAATAATAATGATGGCATTTATTAAGCGCTTACTATGTGCAAAGCACTGTTCTAAGCACTGGGGAGGTTACAAGGTGATCAGGTTCTCCCACGGGGGGCTCACAGTCTTCATCCCCATTTTCCAGATGAGGGAACTGAGGCCCAGAGAAGTGAGGTGACTTGCCCAAGTCACACAGCTGACAATTGGCGGAGCCGTGATTTGAACCCATGACCCCTGAATCCAAAGTCCGTGATCTTTCCACTGAGCCACACTGCTTCTCTATAATAATTGGCATTTGATAGGCGCTTACTCTGTGCAAAGCACATATTTACTATTCTATTTATTTTATTTTGTTCATATGTTTTGTCCTGTTGTCTGACCTCTCCCAAATGCTCTGCACACAGTAAGCACTCAATAAATAATAATAATGATAATGGTATTTATTAAGCGCTTACTATGTGCAAAGCACTGTTCTAAGCGCTGGGGAGGTTACAGGGTGATCAGGTTGTCCCACGTGGGGCTCACAGTCTTCATCCCCATGTTACAGATGAGGGAACTGAGGCCCAGAGAAGTGAAGTGACTTACCCGAGTCACACAGCTGACAATTGGCAGAGCCAGGATTTGAACCCATGACCCCTGAATCCAAAGCCCACGATCTTTCCACTGAGCCACGCTGCTTCTCTATAATCATTGGCATTTGTTAAGCGCTTACTCTGTGCAAAGCACATATTTACTATTCTATTTATTTTATTTTGTTCATATGTTTTGTCCTGTTGTCTGACCTCTCCCAAATGCTCTGCACACAGCAAGCACTCAATAAACAATAATAATAATAATAATGATGGCATTTATTAAGCGCTTACTATGTGCAAAGCACTGTTCTAAGCGCTGGGGAGGTTACAAGGTGATCAGGTTGTCCCACGGGGGGCTCACAGTCTTCATCCCCATTTTACAGATGAGGGAACTGAGGCCCCGAGAGGTGAAGTGACTTGCCCAAGTCACACAGCTGACAATTGGCGGAGCCGGGATTTGAACCCATGACCCCTGAATCCAAAGCCCGCCATCTTTCCACTGAGCCACGCTGCTTCTCTATAATCACTGGCATGTGTTAAGCGCTTACTCTGTGCAAAGCACCGTTCTAAGCGCTGGGGATGATACAGGGTGATCAGGTTGTCCCACGTGGGGCTCACGGTCTTCACCCCATGTTACAGATGAGGGAACTGAGGCCCAGAGAAGTGAAGTGACTTGCCCAAAGTCACACAGCAGGCATGTGGTGGGGTCGGGATTCGAACCCATGACCTCTGACTCCAAAGCCCGGGCTCTTTCCGCCGGGCCACGCTGCTTCTACTGTAGGGCTGCTTCTATAAAATATCACTGGTTGATTGACAAGGCTGACCAGCTTCCAAGGTGGGTCTTCAAGACCTTGAAATTGGGTGTGTGAGTGTGTGTGCCACTTCACCCTCCTGTCTGCTCCCCTGCACTGCACCGCACTGCACCGCACTGCACCGCACTGCACCGCACTGCACCGCACTGCACTGCCGTAGCCGGAGCGGGGCGGCAGGGGGCGGTAGGGGGCCATCCCGGGCGGGGCTTGGAGTCCCGCGGCCCTGCAGGAGGGGCCCTATAAAGGGGGGCGGCCCACACACCTAACGGACAACTGCAAGGACGCCCCACCGACCGACCCACCATGGCACCTGTCGGGGGCAAGAAAGCCAACAAGGTAGGTCAATCAATCTACCAATCGATCAATCGTATTTATTGAGCGCTTACTGTGTGCAGAGCACTGGACTGAGCGCTTGGGAAGGACAAGTTGGCACCATATTCATTCACTCAGTCGTGTTTATTGAGCGCTTACTATGTGCAGAGCACTGGACTAAGCGCTTGGGAAGGACAAGTTGGCAACATATTCATTCAGTCGTATTTATTGAGCGCTTACTGTGTGCAGAGCACTGGACTGAGCGCTTGGGAAGGACAAGTTGGCAACATATTGAGCGCTTGCTATGTGCAGAGCACTGGACTGAGCGCTTGGGAAGGACAAGTTGGCAACATATTCATTCAGTCGTATTTATTGAGCGCTTACTGTGTGCAGAGCACTGGCCTGAGCGCTTGGGAAGGACAAGTTGGCAACATATTCATTCATTCAATCATACTGAGCACTTACTGTGTGCAGAGCACTGGACTGAGCGCTTGGGAAGGACAAGGTGGCAACATATTCATTCACTCATTCAGTCGTATTTATTGAGCGCTTACTGTGTGCAGAGCACTGGACTGAGCGCTTGGGAAGGACAAGTTGGCAACATATTCATTCACTCATTCAGTCATATTTATTGAGCGCTTACTATGTGCAGAGCACTGGACTAAGCGCTTGGGAAGGACAAGTTGGCAACATATTCATTCAATCGTATTTTTTGAGCGCTTACCGTGTGCAGAGCACTGGACTGAGCGCTTGGGAAGGACAAGTTGGCAACATATTGAGCGCTTACTATGTGCAGAGCACTGGACTAAGCGCTTGGGAAGGACAAGGTGGCAACATATTCATTCACTCATTCAGTCGTATTTATTGAGCGCTTACTGTGTGCAGAGCACTGGACTAATTGCTTGGGAAGGACAAGTTGGCAACATATTCATTCACTCATTCAGTCGTATTTATTGAGCGCTTACTGTGTGCAGAGCACTGGACTGAGCGCTTGGGAACGACAAGTTGGCAACATATTCATTCACTCATTCAGTCGTATTTATTGAGCGCTTACTATGTGCAGAGCACTGGACTGAGCGCTTGGGAAGGACAAGTTGGCAACATATTTATTCATTCAATTGTATTTATTGAGCGCTTACTGTGTGCAGAGCACTGGACTGAGCGCTTGGGAAGGACAAGTTGGCAACATATTCATTCATTCAATCGTATTGAGCGCTTACTGTGTGCAGAGCACTGGACTAAGCGCTTGGGAAGGACAAGGTGGCACCATATTCATTCACTCATTCAGTCGTATTTATTGAGTGCTTACTGTGTGCAGAGCACTGGACTAAGCGCTTGGGAAGGACAAGTTGGCAACATATTGAGCCCTTACTATGTGCAGAGCACTGGACTAAGCGCTTGGGAAGGACAAGTTGGCAACATATTCATTCAATTGTATTTATTGAGTGCTTACTGTGTGCAGAGCACTGGACTAAGCGCTTGGGAAGGACAAGTTGGTAACATATTCATTCAATCGTACTGAGCGCTTACTGTTTGCAGAGCACTAGACTGAGTGCTTGGGAAGGACAAGTTGGCACCATATTCATTCACTCATTCAATCGTATTTATTGAGCACTTACTGTGTGCAGAGCACTGGACTAAGCGCTTGGGAAGGACAAGTTGGCAACATATTCATTCATTCATTCAGTCGTATTTATTGAGTGCTTACTATGTGCAGAGCACCGGACTAAGCGCTTGGGAAGGACAAGGTGGCCACATATTCATTCACTCATTCAGTCGTATTTATTGAGCGCTTACTATGTGCAGAGCACCGGACTAAGCGCTTGGGAAGGACAAGGTGGCAACATATTCATTCACTCATTCAGTCCTATTTATTGAGCGCTTACTATGTGCAGAGCACTGGACTAAGCGCTTGGGAAGGACAAGCGCTTAACATATTCATTCAATCGTACTTATTGAGCGTGTACTGTGTGCAGAGCACTGGACTAAGCGCTTGGGAAGTACTAGGTGGCAACATATTCATTCATTCATTCAATTGTATTTATTGAGCACTTACTGTGTGCAGAGCACTGTACTAAGCGCTTGGGAAGGACAAGTTGGCAACATATAGAGACGGTCCCTACCCAACAGTGGGCTCACAGTGTAGAAGGGGTTCTAATCCCGGCTCTGCCACTTGTCTGCTAGTAATAATAACAATAATAATAATAATAATGATGGCATTTATCAAGCACTTACTATGTACAAAGCACTGTTCTAAACGCTGGGGAGCTTACAGGGTGATCAGGTTGTCCCACGTGGGGCTCACAGTCTTAATCCTCATTTTCCAGATGAGGGAACTGAGGCCCAGAGAAGTGAAGTGACTTGCCCAAAGTCACACAGCTGACAAGTGGCGGAGCTGGGATTTGAACCCATGACCTCTGACTCCGAAGCCCGGGCTCTTTCCACTGAGCCACGTCTGCTGTGTGACCTTGGGCAAGTCACTTTTTTTTTACGGCATTTATTAAGTGCTTACTATGTGCAAAGCACTGTTCTAAGCGCTGGGAAGCTTACCAGGTGATCAGGTTGCCCCACAGGGGGCTCACAGTCTTAATCCCCATTTTCCAGATGAGGTCACTGAGGCCCAGAGAAGTGAAGTGACTTGCCCAAAGTCACACAGCTGACAATTGGCAGAGCCGGGATTTGAACCCATGACTTCTGACTCCAAAGCCCGGGCTCTTTCCTACTGAGTCACGCTGCTTCACTTCTCTCAGTTCCCTCATCAGTAAAATGAGGATTAAGACTGTGAGCCCCAAGTGGGACAGCCTGATCACCTTGTATCTCCCCCAGCGCTTAGAACAGTGCTTGGCACATAGTAAGCGCTTAACAAATACCATCATCATCGTTATTATTGAGAAGCAGCATGGCTTAGTGGCCAGTGTCCGGCCTTGGGAGTCAGAGGACCTGGGTTCTAATCCCGGCTCCGCCATTTGTCCGCTGTGTGACCTTGGGCAAGTCACTTCACTTCTCTGTGCCTCAGTTCCCTCCTCTGTAAAATGGGGGTGAAGAATGTGAGCCCCCCATGGGACAACCTGATGACCTTGTATCTCCCCCAGCGCTTAGAACAGTGCTTGGCACATAGTGAGCGCTTAACAAATACCATCAGTACAGTGCTCTGCACACAGTAAGCGCTCAATAAATACGATTGTATGAATGAATTATTATTGAGAAGCAGCGTGGCTTAGTGGCCAGAGTCCGGCCTTGGGAGTCAGAGGACCTGGGTTCTAATCCCAGCTCTGCCACTTCATTCATTCATTCATTCAGTTGTATTTATTGAGCATTTACTGTGTGCAGAGCACTGTACTAAGCGCTTGGGAAGTACAAGTTGGCAACATCTAGAGACAGTCCCTACCCAACAGTGGGCTCACAGTCGTCTGCTGTGTGACCCTGGGCAAGCCACTTCACTTCTCTGTGCCTCAGTTCCCTCATATATAAAATGGGGTTAAGACTGTGAGCCCCACGTGGGACAACCTGATGACCTTGTATCTCCCCCAGCGCTTACAACAGTGCTTGGCACACAGTAAGCACTTAACAAATACCATTATTATTATCATTATTACTATTCTGTCAGGGGCAGAAGTGAGAAGCACAGGCCCGAGTTCTAATCCAGGGTCCGTTACTTGTCCGCTGCGTGATCTTGGGCAAGTCATTTCGCTTCCCTGGGCCCCAGTTTCCTAAACTGAAAAATTCAATTTTTCAGTCCCTTTTCTCCCTCCTACTTAGACTGTGAATCCCATGGGGGACAAGGACTGTGTCCAACCTGATTGTCTTCTCTCTGCTCCAGTGCTTAGCACATAGTAAATGTCCAACTTGTACTTCCCAAGCGCTTAGTACAGTGCTCTGCACACAGTAAGCGCTCAATAAATACGATTGATTGATTGATTGATTTAACAGATAGCATTATTAGGAGTCCTGTGGCCTGGACAGAAGTAGGGGCAGTGACAGGATGCTCTGCTCCCGGCCTGTTTGGATTTATAATGATGGTTTTGTTAAGTGCTTACTATGTGCCAGGCACCCTACTAAGCGCTGGGGTGGATGCTAGCAAATCGCGTTGGACACAGTTCCTGTCCCATGGAGGGCTCACAGTCTTATTCCCCATTTTCCAGATGAGGTAGCTGAGGCCCAGAGAAGTGAAGTGAGTTGCCTAAGGTCACACAGCAAAGTGGCAGGGCCGGGATTAGAACCCAAGACCGTGCCCTAGCCACTGTGCCATGTTGGATTTGGCTTTGGAGCCATAGCCCAAATTTTGCAATCAATCAATCAATCGTATTTATTGAGCACTTACTGTGTGCAGAGCACTGGACTAAGCGCTTGGGAAGTACAAGATGGCAACATCTGCACTGTCAGTTCTCACTACATGATTTTTCCCCTTCATCATCATCAATCATCAATTGTATTTATTGAGCGCTTACTGTGTGCAGAGCACTGGACTAAGCGCTTGGGAAGTACAAGTTGGCAACATATAGAGGCAGTCCCTACCCAACAGTGGGCTCACAGTCTAAAAGGGGGAGACAGAGAACAAAACCCAACATACTAACAAAATAAAATAAATAGAATAGATATGTACAAGTAAAATAAATAAATGGAGTAATAAATATGTACAAACATATATACATATATACAGGTGCTGTGGGGAAGGGAAGGAGGTAAGATGGGGGGGATGGAGAGGGGCTTGAGAGGCCTCTTCGGGCCTCCCCGAAGAGGCTTGACATTCCCTGAACATCCAGGAGAAGAATTACTACATTGGTTCCCGGGGACTGTACAGTTCATTTCTGTAACACAGAAAAATATCACCCAGGATAACCGTCCGTGATTACTCACCGATTCCATCCTATAGTCTACATCTCTTGTCACAAGGAAATCGGTTTTTTCAGAGCCTGGGATGGTCACGGACTTTTGCACATCGCGAGCTGTAATTCCACCAAATATTTTGCTCATACGGGGACTACTTCCGAAGGACTTTTAAGGATGGCGGGGTCCCTGATTTTTGTTCTGATCACTGAGCTGTCCTTGGAAATAATCGACCCTCCCAAGTATTCCCAACCGGGTGACTCTGGGGGCTTCTTTCCCCCTTCCTTTTCAGGGGATTCTAGACCGGTTGAATGGGGGCGAGGTGGTGATTGGAGATGGAGGGTTTGTCTTCGCCCTGGAGAAGAGGGGGTATGTGAAAGCTGGACCCTGGACCCCGGAAGCGGCCGTAGAGCACCCGGAAGCTGGTGAGTTTCATTATTGGGAATAAAATTAGACTGAAAGCTCCTGGAGGGCAGGGAACGCTTAGTACAGAGCTCTGCACACAGTAAGCGCTCAATAAATACGATTGAATGAATAATAATAATAATAATGATGGCATTTATTAAGCGCTCACTATGTGCAAAGCACTGTTCTAAGCGCTGGGGATTACAAGGTGATCAGGTTGCCCCACAAAGGGCTCACAGTCTTCATCCCCATTTTACAAATGCGGTAACTGAGGCCCAGAGAAGTGAAGTGACTTGCCCAAAGTCACACAGCTGACAACTGGCGGAGGTGGGATTTGAACCCATGACCTCGGACTCCAAAGCCCAGGCTCTTCCCACTGAGCCACGCTGAACTGCAACCTTTACTTCTTTTGTTTCTGCTCTAAAGCTCAGTGCTCTAATAATAATGCTAGTATTTAATAATAATAATGGCATTTTGTTAAGCGCTTACTACGTGCAAAGCACTGTTCTAAGCGCTGGGGAGGCTACAAGGTGATGAGGTTGTCCCACGGGGGGCTCACAGTCAATCCCCATTTTACAGATGAGGTAACTGAGGCCCAGAGAAGTTAAGTGACTTGCCCAAAGTCACACAGCTGGCAATTGGCAGAACTGGAATTTGAACCCATGACCACTGACTCCAAAACCCGTGCTCTTTCCACTGAGCCATGCTATTTGTTAAGCTCTTACTATGTGCCAGGCATTGTACTAAGCAATCGAATTGGACTCAGTCCCTGTCCCACATGGGGCTCACATGCACACAATAAGCGCTCAATAAATACCATGATCGATTACTAGGTACACGAGTGCTCAGTAAACGCTGATAAGGATGATAATGAAGAATTTTCATAGTGGGGCTAAAAAAGAAGTCCCTGATAATAAACATGTAGGAAATATTTGTCTCTCAGCATTTAAGGAGAGGAAAACTCCAGGTTCAATGATCATTCCAAGTTTCCCTTCCAGTCTTAGTACTACCTTCACCAACGATATTCCTTTACACCAATTTTTAATATTCCAGTTTATCAAAAATTATAAAAAGGACCACATGTCTTCCCTACATTTTCTTTTCACGTCTGCTGCTCTAGAGATCTGCAAAGCTCTCTGATTCAAGAGGCGTACAACTTAATGAGATCTCGGTTAGTAGATTGGTTACAAACGGCTTTGGTGTAAAAAAAAAAATTTTCATTTCAATCTCACAGTTCGTCAGCTTCACCGAGAGTTCCTCAGAGCCGGATCAAATGTTATGCAGACTTTCACCTTTTATGCAAGTGAAGACAAGTTGGAGAATAGAGGAAATTATGTTGCGGAGAAAATATCCGTAAGTAAAATTTCACAGAATCCCCATGTTTGACCCCATCCAGTGGCTGAAGCGATAGTTGGTGGGTGAGGGGAGGGAGAACTGATGGAAAGAGGGAAGGAAAAACCTTTTTAGGAAAATCATGTAAGCAGTCTGAAAGAAAGCCACTCAGTGGTATTTAGTGAGCACTAAATTTCTTCATTCATTCAATCATATTTACTGTGAGCCCGTTGTTGGGTAGGGACTGTCTCTATATGTTGCCAACTTGTACTTCCCAAGCGCTTAGTACAGTGCTCTGCACACAGTAAGCGCTTAATAAATACGATTGAATGAATGATTGAATTTACTGAGCGCTTACTGTGTGCAGAGCACTGGACTAAGCACTTGGGAAGTACAAGTCGGCAACATATAGAGACGGTCCCTATCCAACAACGGGCTGTGGACGTTCACCTGGTTGGTCTTTCCGGATATTTAAATGAAGGTAAAACCTCGACAAATACGGCCTCAAATTAGAACCTCCTTATACTGAGCGGAAACAAAAATATGGCTGAAATTCTGTCCAAGGCCATGGGGTTAGATTTGGGTATTATAATAAGTATCTTTTATAACAAGATTTGGGGAAAATGTAAAAGTTTCCCACTAAATTAAGTTTTATGGTCACTTTGCCTATCAATCAATCAATCATATTTATTGAGCACTTACTGTGTGCAGAGCACTGTACTAAGCACTTGGGAAGTACAAGTTGGCAACATATAGAGACGGTCCCTACCCAACAGTGGGCTCACAGTCTAGAGAACAAAACGAAACAAATTAACAAAATAAAATAAATAGAATAGATATGTACAAGTAAAATAAATAAATAAATAGAGTAATAAATGCCTAGGATGGAAGGTCCCTGCTTGGAAAGTCTTTGTCCTTTGGGAGTTGCCTGTCCCACTTTGACGACTGCATCGGCGTCAGTGCTCACCAGGCCTTGCTTCGTTCTGCTCCCCAGATCACATATGTAAAAATGTATATATGTTTGTACATATTTATTACTCTATTTATTTTACTTGTACCTATCTATTCTATTTATTTTATTTTGTTAGTATGTTTGGTTTTGTTCTCTGTCTCCCCCTTTTAGACTGTGAGCCCGCTGTTGGGTAGGGATTGTCTCTATGTGTTGCCAACTTGTACTGCCCAAGCGCTTAGTACACTGCTCTGCACACAGTAAGCGCTCAATAAATATGATTGATTGATTGATTAAAAAAAAATGTTCAGTCCAGATCAGGTTCAGGTCATTCCTCAAAAGCCTCCACTGGTCACCCAGCCACCCCTGCATTCAACAGAAACTCCTTATCGTCGACTTTAAAACCCTCAATCAGCTCACCCCTTTCTATAGATGCATCGTGGCTCAATGGAAAGAGTACGGGCTTTGGAGTCAGAGGTCATGGGTTCAAATCCCGGCTCCGCCACTTGTCAGCTGTGTGACTTTGGGCAAGTCACTTCTCTGGGCCTCAGTTCCCTCATCTGTAAAATGGGGATTAAGACTGTGAGCCCCTTGTGGGACAACCTGATCACCTTGTCTCCCCCCAGTGCTTAACAAATACAATTATTATTATCCGGCGCTTAGAACAGTGCTTTGCATATAGTAAGCGCTTAATAAATGCCATCATTATTATTATTATTACAGCCCAGCCCGTCCAATTCGCTCCTTTAACACCAATCTACTTGCCATACCTCGATCTCGTCTAGCTCACCGCGAATCCCTTGCCCACATCCTCTCCCAAGTGCTTAGTACAATGCTCTGCACACAGTAAGCACTCAATAAATACGATTGATTGATCCTCTCTCTCTCTCTAGCTTGGAACTCCTTCCCCCTTCATATCCGCCAGACCGCCACTCTCCACATCTTCAAAGCCCTCCTAAAATCACCTCTCCTCTAAAAGGCCTTCCCTGCCTAAGCCCTCTTTTTTCCCCCTCCCTGCCCTTCCCTCTAATATTTACCCGCCAGCATTTAGATAGCTTGTCTTATTCTCTCCCATTTCCCGTCTGTATAGTTTATTTTGACCATTTTCTCCCACTCTAGGTTGTAGGAAGTGCTAGGAGAAGCAGCGTGGCTCAGTGGAAAGAGCCCGGGCTTTGGAGTCAGAGGTCATGGGTTCGAATCCCAGCTCCACCACTTGTCAGCTGTGTGACTTTAGGCAAGTCACTTCACTTCTCTATGCCTCAGTTACCTCATCTGGAAAATGGGGATTAAGTTTGTGAGCCCCACGTGGGACAACTTGATTACCTTGTATCTACCCCAGCGCTTAGAACAGTGCTTTGCACATAGAAAGCGCTTAATAAATGCTATTTAAAAAAAAAGGTTGGACACAGGACCTGTCCCATGTCGGGCTCACAGACTCAGCCCCCATTTTACAGAGGAGGGAACTGAGGCCCAGAGAAGTAAAGTGACTTGCCCAAGGTCACACAGCAGACTTGTGCGCTGAGCGGGGATTAGAATTTTCTGACTCCCAAACCTGTGGTCTATCCACTACACTATACACCATTACTATTATACAGCATTTACTATTAGGTACTTAGAGAAGCAGTGTAGCTCAGTGGAAAGAGCCCAGGCTTTAGAGTCAGAGGTCATGGGTTCGAATCCCAGCTCCGCCACTTGTCAGCTGTGTGACTTTGGGCAAGTCACTTCACTTCTCTGCGCCTCAGTTACCTCACCTGTAAAATGGGGATTAAGACTGTGAGGCCCCCATGGGACAACCTGATCACCTTGTAACCTCCCCAGTGCTTAGAACAGTGCTTTGCACATAGTAAGCGCTTAATAAATGCTATCATTATTATTATTATTATAACCAACTGTATATAGTATCACACACCCCCAAGCACTGGGTAAAATGCTTTGCACCCAGTAAGCACTCAGTAAATACCATGCTCCACATTGTTACGCAAGGCACTGAGAGGGGAGAGACCAGAGCGAAGTAGTGATGAGGCAGCATTCATTCAATTGTATTTATTGAATGCTTACTGTGTGCAGAGCACTGTACTAAACGCTTTCTCTGTGGGACTTTTATTGCCAGGAACCAGAGGGAGGCCCTTTTAGCACACAACTATCTTGTCCAGAGTTTAAAACATACTAAACCCATGTGTGGTCATGATATGACCTGCTGCGAAGCAGGTGGAAAGAGCACGGGCTTGGGAATCAGAGGTCATGGGTTCTAATCCCGGCTCCACCACTTGTCAGCCGTGTGACTTTAGGCAAGTCACTTCACTTCTCCGTGCCTCAGTTCCCTCATCTGTAAAATGGGGATGAAGACTGTGAGCCCCACGTGGGACAACCTGATAACCTTGTATCTATCCCAGCACTTAAAACAGTGCCTGGCACATAGTAAGCACTTAACAAATACCATCATCATAATCATTATTATTATTATTATGACAGCTAGACTCTATGGGAGAGAACCATCGTCCATGCATCAGAACCCATGAGCTTCTCTTCCTTCATTCATTCATTCATCTGTTCAGTCATATTTATTGAGCCCTTACTGTGTGCGCTGTGTACTAAGTGCTTGAAAAGTACAATTCAGGAATAAAGAGAGACAGTCCCTGCCCACAGTGGGTTGGGTAACAGTATTTATGATAATAGAGCGAGATGGCCAATACAGTACTATGGGAGCCCCTCCAGCTACGCCCGGATTATCTTCTCTAACCAAAAACCGCAAGCAAGAGGTTGTACTGTACTCTCCCATTCAGTCATATTTATGGAGCACTTACTGTGTGCAAGCACTGTACTAAGCACTTGGGAGAGTACATTGTGACAAACGCACACATCCCCTGCACACAACGACCTTACAGGGCACTTAGTACAGTGCTCTGGACACAGTAAGCGCTCAGTAAATACCACCGATTGATTGTGTAAAAGCTGGGATTGGAAACGACAACAGATGCTGACAGGAGCCCCTGTTCCGCTATTTAGGCAAAATAAAACTAACAATAAAGGAGTCTTACTCTCTGGTGCCGAGGGCACCTCAAAGCCATTCTCGGGAGATGCTGAGAACAAGTTCTTTCCATTCTCCCTCCCTTTAGTCTCTCTTGTCTCTTATATAAGGGACTTATGTCCCTTTATAAATTATAAATTTATATTATAATTATAAATTCATTTATTTATATTAATATCTCCCCCTCTAGACTGTAAGCTTGGTCTTTGAGGTGTAAGGAGTGTAGCAGTGACCCTGCAGATAGAATTCCATACCGGGGGTAGGGAGATGAGGAGAGGGGCCAAAACGAGGTGCCTGCCTCCCCTCTCCATGCCCCATATGTTCATTCATCCAATCCTATCTATTGAGCGCTTACTGTGTGCCGAGCACTGTACTAAGCGCTCGGAAACTGCTCTGTCTCCAGTTTAGGCCGCTCGGAGAAACGGGCTGCCGGAGGAAAGTCTCTCCACTTTAGAACCATGTTTAGAACTTCAGGGCCATTAGTACACTTTGAACCCATTATAGGTGAATTGAAATTTCTTTATAAATCAAACGGCTTAAATTCCATCAAGCTTATTTTGTCTTCTTTAAAAAAAGGTAATGTAATAATAATAATGGTATTTGTTAAGCATTTACAATATGCCAAGCACTGGGGTAGATCCAAGTGCTTTCTTGAGTTAGCATTTTACAGTACATTCAATTCTTCAGTGAGTATCTTTTCCTGAAATGAACGTACAACTGTAAAACGGGCAGAAACAAGAAACTGAGACCTCTAAACTATGTTAACTTCACGAAAAGCCAGATACCTTCTGAAAAAGTAAGTCGCTCATGTGCCCGTGTTCTCAATTTCTTTGTAAATTAAACCGCTTTCTTGAGTTAGCATTTTACAGTACATTCGATTCTTCATTGAGTATCTTTTCCTGAAATGAACGTACAACTGTAAAACGGGCAGAAACAAGAAACTGAGACCTCTAAACTATTTTATGTTAACTTCACGAAAAGCCAGATACCTTCTGAAAAAGTAAGTCGCTCATGTGCCCGTGTTCTCGATTTCTTTGTAAATTAAACCGCTTTCTTGAGTTAGCATTTTACAGTACATTCGATTCTTCAGTGAGTATCTTTTCCTGAAATGAACGTACAACTGTAAAACGGGCAGAAATAAGGGATTGAGACCTCTCAACTATTTTAGCTTCATGAAAAGCCAGCTATCTACTGACAAAGTAAGTAGCTCGCGTGCCTGTGTTCTCAAATTTTAGGGGCAGAAGGTGAACGAGGCTGCGTGTGACATTGCCCGGCAAGTGGCTGACGAAGGAGATGCCTTGGTAGCCGGAGGCGTCAGTCAGACCCCGTCCTACCTCAGTTGCAAGAGTGAAACTGAAGTGAAAAACATCTTTCGGCAGCAGCTAGAGGTCTTTACCAAAAAAAAGGTGGACTTCTTGATTGCAGAGGTAAATTCAGTAATTCCAAGAATCTGACTTTAATCGAGTTTAGCCTGCGCACTCCTTTAAGAGGCTTAGGACTCTTTTCTGCTCCTGGGTATAGGAACTCCAGCCTGGCAGAGGTTTCCTTGAAAATTCAATTTTAGTGAATAGTAATAATGATGGCATTTATTAAGCGCTTACTATGTGCAAAGCACTGTTCTAAGCGCTGGGGAGGTTACAAGGTGATCAAGTTGTCTCACAGGGGGCTCACAGTCTTAATCCCCATTTTACAGATGAGGTAGCTGAGGCCCAGAGACGTTAAGTGACTTGCCCAAAGTCACACAGCTGACAATTGGCAGAGCCGGGATTCGAACCCCTGACCCCTGACTCCAAAGCCCGTGCTCTTTCCACTGAACCACGCTGCTTCTCTAATAATGTTGGTATTTGTTAAGCGCTTACTATGTGCAAAGCACTGTTCTAAGCGCTGGGGTAGATACAAGGTAATCAGGTTGTCCCACGAGGGGCTCACAGTCTTCATCCCCATTTTCCAGATGAGGGAACTGGGGCCCAGAGAAGTGAAGTGACTTGCCCAAAGTCACACAGCTGACAGGTGGTGAAGCCAGGATTTGAACCCACGGCCTCTGACTCCAAAGCCCGTGCTCTTTCCACCGAGCCACGCTGTGAATGAATTTCTTACGGGAGATCGGCATCCTCTGACTTTATTTGCGGCCTCATATAGTTGAGATCCGGCATGTTCTGATTTAATCATCCATAGGACTTTTTTACCCTTGCGCTTGGATTTCTCCTTTGCCCTTGGATTTGCAATCTTTATTAATAACTGTGGTATTTAAGGATTAGAACCCAGGTCCTCTGAGGCTCAGGTCCGTACTCTTTCCACTAGGCCACACTGCTTCTCGTCTGATTCCTTGTAACCTTCATTTGATGCCTTTTAGAGAGGGTAGGGTCATTCGATCATCATCATCAATCGTATTTATTGAGTGCTTACTATGTGCAGAGCACTGTACTAAGCGCTTGGGAAGTACAAATTGGCAACATATAGAGATAGTCCCTACCCAACAGTGGGCTCACAGTCTAAAAGGGGGAGACAGAGAACAAAACCAAACATACTAACAAAATAAAATAAATAGAATAGATATGTACAAATAAAATAAATAAATAAATAAATAATTATTAAAATAAATAAACGATCATCCCAACGTTAAGTTATATTACCGGGAGATATCATCCACCTGATTCTCTCTCAACGAAATGTCTCTCACATTCTCTGGTTAAAGTTAAATCTCTCGATTTGTTGTTTGCCTTCATAATTATGATTTTTATGATGGTAATTAGTTTTAGTAACAGCCCCCTGCTCAAAAATGGTATTTTTGTTGCTCGATCAAAGAGTTACTTGTAGCTATTCCATCCCCATTTTGCAGGTGAGGGAACTGAGGCACGGGGGAGTTAAGTGACTCACCCAAGGTCACACAGCAGACAAATGGCAGCAAAGCTCGTGACTCCCAGGCCCGTGCCCTATCCCCATGCCGCAGACAAATGGCAGCAAACCTTGTGACTCCCAGGCCCGTGCCCTAACCCTATACCCTACTGCTTATCTGTCGATGGTTATCGATTGATCTCTGCTATGTACTGAGCGCTCGCTCGCTTTGTGGAGAGCCCCGTACAAAACGCTCTGGAGGGGACGCTCCAACAGAGTTGGTCGATGGGACCCCTGCCCACAAGGAGTTTAGAGGAGGAGTTGGGCGTTAAAAACAGGTTATTGGATTGGTTTCATCACACCTCACAGACAAACGTTTGAAGTCCATGCCTGCCGATGACAAAGGAAGAAATCATCTTTAGGAGGCGTGAAGATGGAGCCATCTAGTCTCAGCTTGCTACCGCTTCAGCAGAACCCTTTCATTTTGGCCTCCTGATGGCTTCTGCTTAGTTACTCGGTTTGATGAAAAAGAATTGGATCTGGCACCTACAGTATTGGGGAACATCCAGCTCCTCAATTTGACTCGCTTTTGGCCCACTACACATCCGCCATACACCCCCTGGCCCGGAATGCCCCCCCTCCCCACATCCGCCAAGCTAGCTCTCTTCCTCCCTTCAAGGCCCTACTGAATCCAGCTCACCTCCTCCAGGAGGCCTTCCCAGACTGAGCCCCCTCCTTCCTCTCCCCCTCCTCCCCCTCTCCATCCCTCCTGCCTTACCTCCTTCCCTTCCCCACAGCACCTGTATATATGTATATATGTTTGTACGTATTACTCTATTTATTTATTTATTTTACTTGTCCATATCTATTCTATTTATTTTATTTTGTTAATATGTTTGGTTTTGTTCTCTGTCACCCCCTTCTAGACTGTGAGCCCACTGTTGGGTAGGGACCGTCTCTATGTGTTGCCAACTTGTACTTCCCAAGGTCTTAGTACAGTGCTCTGCACACAGTAAGCGCTCAATAAATACGACTGATTGATTGATTTAAGTGCTATGTTGGCACAGAGCCATTCACACCCTCTCACCCTGCTCTCCTGGGCCCACTGGCCCTAACTGTGAGACATCTGGCAGGGGGAAAGGGGTTAGTCTGTGGAAGAGAGTAAGCAAGGGTGGGGTGGGGTTTTCCTATTTTCTTTTTCCAGGGAAACTTCCCGAAGGAAAGCAGCTAAAACTCTGCTAAACTGAATCTCTTTCAGTATTTTGAGCACGTCGAAGAAGCCGTGTGGGCGGTTGAGGCTTTAAAGGAGTCTGGGAAGCCGGTGGCGGCTACCATGTGCATCGGCCCAGAGGGAGATCTGCACGGAATTCCGCCCGGAGAATGTGCCGTCCGGCTGGTCAAGGCTGGTGAGGGGCTAATTCTTTCCTCATTACAGCAGACGATTATGTTCCCTTTATCACGCAAAAATGGCATTTAGCAATAAAGTAGAATACTGTTTTTCTATCTACGAGGAAATTCCATCAAGTTTATTTTGTCTTCTTAAAAAAAGTAATATAATAATAATAGCAGTTGTTAAGCGCTTACTGTGGGCCAAGCACTGTTCTAAGCACTGGGGTAGATCCAGGGTAATCAGGTTGTCCCACGTGGGGCTCACAGTCTTCATCCCCATTTTGCAGATGAGGCGACTGAGGCACAGAGAAGTTAAGTGGCTTGCCCAAGGTCACCAGCAGACAGGTGGCGGAATGAGGATTAGAACCCACATCCTCTGACTCCGAAGCCCGTGCTCTTTCCACTAAGCCATGTTGCTTTTTTTACTCAGTGATGTCCATGAAAAGTTGTTAAGACATTACTAACCATTAGGAAACAAAGCTCTATGTTGGAGGCTTAGCACATCATTATTATTATTATTGTTATTATCATGTTTTGGTGTTAAGCACATACTATGTGTCATTCATTCATTCACTCGTATTTATTGAGCGCTTACTGTGTGCAGGGCACTGTACTAAGTGCTTGGGAAGTACAAATCGGCAACATATAGAAACGGTCCCTACCCAACAACGGGCTCACAGTCTAGAAGGGGGAGACAGACAACAAAACAAGTAGACAGGTATCAATACTATCAGAATAAATAGAATTATTGCTATATACACATTATTTATAAAACTAATAGAGTAATAAGTGCTGGGGGAGATACGAGTTAATCAGGTTGGTCACAGTCCCTGTCCCACCTGGGGCTCCCAACCTAATCAGGAGGGAGCACAGGCACTGAATCTTCATTATACAGTTGAGGAAACTGAGGCACAGAGAAATTAAGTGACTTGCTCAAGGCCACACAGCAGACAAATCTGGATTATGAGTTGGGTCCTCTGACTCTTAGGCCCTTAGGCCCTCTTTCCACCAGATCATACTGCTCCTCTGTG